>NC_050581.1:99655161-99955161 GCF_011100635.1 Trichosurus vulpecula
CTCCATTGACCTCCGGAATATCGTATTCCAAGCCCTTCGATCTCTTAATGTAGAAGCTGCCAGATCTTGGATTATTCTGATTATGTTTCCACAATACTCAAATTGTTTCTGGCTGCTTGCAGTGTTTTCTCCTTGATCTGGAAGCTCTGGAATTTGGTGACAATGTTCCTAGGAGATTTCTTTTTGGGATCTATTTGAGGAGGCGATCTGTGGATTCTTTCAATTTCTGTTTTGCCCTGTGGCTTTAGAATATCAGGGTAGTTCTCCTTGATAATTTCTTGAAAGATGATATCTAGGCTCTTTTTTCTGATCATGGCTTTCAGGTAGTCCAATAATTTTTAAATTATCTCTCCTGGATCTGTTTTCCAGGTCAGTGGTTTTTCCAATGAGATGTTTCACTTTGTCTTCCACTTTTTCATTCCTTTGGTTCTGTTTTATAATATCTTGATTTCTCATCAAGTCACTAGCTTCCACTTGCTCCAATCTAATTTTTAAAGTAGTATTTTCTTCAGTGGTCTTTTGGACCTCCTTTTCCATTTGGTTAATTCTGCCTTTCAAGGCGTTCTTCTCCTCATTGGCTTTTTGGAGGTCTTTTGCCATTTGAGTTAGTCTGTTTTTTAAGGTGTTGTTTTCTTCAGTGTATTTTTCAGTATTTTTTTGGGTCTCCTTTAGCAAGTCATTGACTTGTTTTTCATGGTTTTCTCGCATCCTTCTCATTTCTCTTCCCAATTTTTCCTCTACTTCTCTAACTTGCTTTTCCAAATCCTTTTTGAGTTCTTCTATGGCCTGGGGCCAGTTCATGTTTTTCTTGGAGGCTTTTGTTGTAGGCCCTATGACTTTGTTGTCTTCTTTGTCACCAAAGAAAGAATCCAAAGTCTGAGACTGAATCTGGGTGCATTTTCGCTGCCTGGCCATATTCCCAACCAACTAACTTGACCCTTGAGTTTTTCAGTGGGGTATGACTGCTTGTAGACTAACGAGTTCTATGTTCCACGTTTGGGGGGGAGGTGCCAGCTCTGTCAGACCCGCACTGCTCCTTCCCCAAGGATCCCCAACCTGAACTGGGCTTAGATCTTCGGCAGGCTGTGCACCCCTCCTCTGATCTGCCACTTAATTCCTCCCACCAGGTGGGCCTGGAGCGGGAAGTAACAACAGCTGTAGCTGCCCCACCTCTGCTGCCCCCGGGGCTGGAAGCCGAACCCCGAACTCCTTCCACTCCCCCAGCTTTTCCCACTAACCTTCTCCGCAGTCTTTGGTGTTTGTGGGTCGAGGGGTCTGGTAACTGCCGCAGCTCACTGAATCAGGGCGCTAGGGCCCCCTCCGCCCGGCTTCTGGTCTGGATGGTCCACGCCGCTCAGGCTGGGCTCTGCTCCACTCCATTCCCAGCTCCCAGCACCCAGCTCCGAGCTCTGTGTGGAATAGACCTCACCCAGAGACCATCCAGGCTGTCCTGGGCTGGAGCCCTACTTCCCTCTGCTGTTTTGTGGGTTCTGCCATTCTAGAATTGGTTCAGAGCCATTTTTTATAGGTTTTTGGAGGGACTCGGTAACGGAGCTCACTCTAGTCCCTTCTTACCAGCCGCCATCTTGGCCTGTTCAATATCTTAAATAATGTCCCCTCCCCACTCTTGCTGGTTTAATCACAAATAATGCTTCTAAAATGTGGTCCAGGTACCATGGGGGGACCCCAACACCCTTTCAGAGGGTCTATGAGGTCAAAACCATTTTCATAATGATACTAAGACATTTTAATTTCTGTTAGGAGCAAATATCAATTGATATAACCCACATAAGGAAAAACTCTTGGGGGAGGGTTCATTCATTTTTAAAAGTGTAAAGGAGTCCAGAGGGTGAAATTACTTATGGAACTTGTAGGCTAATGAGGATGATGCTAATGCTTACTTGGAAAAAGGACAGGAAAAGGAATGCTAAATATGCTAATTAGGTGGTTCTGGTCTAGAATGGTCAGTATATACAATTAGTCCAGGTGCCGGACTGCTGGAACATATGGGGAAAACTCAAGGAGTCAACAGAAATAGCTTTCTTGAAGGGACAAGATAGTTCTATTCTAGGTGCCAAAGATAGAGTCCTTGGGCCAGGCACCCCTGAACTGATAGCTTTTATCTGAGGAATTACAGGGTCAACCCTGTATGTGCCTCTAGCAAGGAGAGAATTTTTTCACAGGGGCCTACTGAGATTCTGGGTTGCTTCCGAAGTATGGTCTTTGCCTTTTGGGGGTCCAGGTCCCATCACCCCACTAGCTCTCATCCTACTGTTCTGTTCTGCCTCTGATATCAACTGACCCTAAGTAAGCTGTGAAGCTGTTTTACATAACCCATTAATGAGCTTGAGTTATGTTCCTGTTAGTAGAGTTACAAGCTTTAGCTTTAACTCATATTTATCTAGCACTTTATATTTTAATAATAATAATAAAGATAGTGAGCATTTTTATAGTACCTACTATGTCAGACCCTGTGCTAAGTGCTTTACAAATATTATCTACAAATATATTACAAATATTATCCATTTAAAAATTATTGATCCTTGTGACAACTCTAAGAAGTAGGTTCTATTGTTATCCCCATTTTACTGTTGAGGAGACTGAGACAAAAATAATTATGTGACTTGCCTCAGGTCACACAACTAGGCCAGGAACTCTACCCACTGCACTACCTGACCGCTTCCTACAGAGGGCTTCCCTTACAACAACACAATTGTGAAAGAATCTGAGAGGTTATGTTATTATAATTCAATCTTCCACTTCATTGTAATACAGAAATCAAAGAATTTAGTGCCCTCAATTTATTAGTCAGAATTTAAACTTTGGGTATCAGGCCTTTCATCTCAAGGTATAATTAATATCATGTCTTCTACAGATTTTTAATTGTTTCCTGAGTCAGTGGTAGGATTCCAGCTTAGCTTAAATATTTTTGACAACTGCTTATTGTTTCCTTCATTGTACACAAGTTAATTCTGTTCCTATCTGTTTGATTCCTTCCCAACTATTCCTGATTCTACCACATTGGCCTTGTTATCACCTGCCTGTTCTATTGCACTTACTGTCTGTCCTAGTCCCCATTCTTCTTACAGCTCCAAATCTTCAAGCTTATGAGTGCCCTGTTAGACTGTGAGCTCCATGAGAGCAGGGATGATGTATTTTCTAAATTTTTAATTTCCTTGGGCACTTCACATGAAGCTTTGAATGGTGAATGTGCTTAGTAAATCTGTTATTATGTCTTCTGATGATTATATATGTATGTATGTATATGTGTATATACATATATACACACACATACATATGTATATATGTATTCATGCACACACACCATTCTTTTGAGGAGATTTCTGTTTGATTTTCTGAATAAGTGAGATTTCTATCTTGGGTTTCTGTTGTCCCATAGTATTTCTGACACTGTTCTAAGAGTAAGATTTACTCTCCATGATATGATCATGAAAGCAAAAACAAACAAAACACTTGAAAAGATCACAGAATCACAATATTCAGAATTGGAGGGAATCTTTGAGATATTTATAGATGAGGCAGCACAGGACCTGGGCTCAAGTGCCACCCCTGCTACTTGCTACCCGTGTGTCCTTTGGCAAGTGATGTAATGTCTCTGTACTTTAGTTTCCTTATCTTCAAAATAAGGAGAATGGACTGAGTGATCTCTCTCTAAGACCCCTTCTGTCGATAAATCTATTATCCTATGAACCCTCAGATTTGACAGATGAGGAAATTGGAAGTTGCTTGCCCAAAGTGTACACACACATACACACACACACACACACACACACACGCACACATACACACACACACACACGCACACATACACACACACGCTGCTTCTAACACCACCAATTCTAGTGAATAGAGACCATGTTAATTTATACAACGACACAGCTTGGAGTACTCTTAAGTCCCCTTGGCAAGCCGTGTTGTCTCTGCCATTACAAAAGACTGACCAGAGCCGGCATTTATGATGCATGTGTGCAGTCAGAAGTTGTCATTTCCCCTGCTCTCAAAACTTGCTTCAGGAAAGCCATCACACAATGTTGCTCCTCAGGCGGCAGCTGCCTGCTGAGTTACTGTTGCAATATCTTCTTATTACACTATCAAAAGCACACAATTCTCAGTCTCGAGGTATGGATGTGAAATGTAAACTTGTTAAAAATCTTTAACCAGTTAAGTTAAATTCCTGAGCACAGGTGTACAGTTTCATTTCCTGGCAGGTGTGTCGACTCCATGGGATGCCAGTTCAGTTTCCTGGAGTGCAGTGGTAGGAGCCCTGAGTGCTAGCTGCATTCTGCTGCCACTCTGGGGGCTTGTCTTGTTCATTTTCACAATCAAATCTTGGTTCTTCAATTTGTTTGATTACCTCTGAATGGTTCTTTTCTGCTGCTTAGCAGAGTCTTAGAACGTACTAGGAGGGGCTCATGATTGGAAATAGAAGGTGAGAGAGAGGCAGAGAAATAGACAGTTGCACACACTACATTAAAAAACCAAGTATCTATTTTGATGATTTTAATCCTTCTGAGTCTGACCTATACCCAGCTCCCCCACTTAGAATATTTTTATTCTTGGTGCAGCTGTGAATCATAATAACACTGATTCAGTAGATAGAGACATTGTGGTGCAGTGGATACAGAGAGTTGTCAAAATCAGAGAAATTTCAAAATCAAGAAGCTCTGAATTCAAGGTCATGACTGACACATACTGGCTGTGTGATGCTAGGCAAGTTATCTAATCATTCAGTGCCCCAAGCAAGTCCCTGAAATCGTAAATCGCAGAGGAGATGCTGATTTGCATTAGTAGAAGAATTTTCCTCACTGTGATAGTTCCCTTTATCAATTAAATCAGAGGTCTAGTCCTGCTCTGCTCCCCCACAACTCAAGTCAGAAACAGTAACAGCAACAATACCACAAAATGTACTAGAGACCCTCCTTTGATTTTAACTGACAATAGATTAAAATAATAATGTACATTCATATAATGGTTTTAAGTTCTTAATGTAATTTCACATAGTGGAGTTTGATCAATTGATCTCTAAGGTCCCGTTAGTTCTAAAACATTCATAACAACTCTGTGAGGTAAGCAAGGCAGAAAATCCTCTCACCATTTTCCAGATAGGCAATTCAAGGCTCAGAGTTTTGAAATTAGGGGCTCAGGGTCTTACTTCTAGGAATTTGAAGAGCTAGCATAGAGCCCTGATTTTTTTTTAACTCCCAGTCGAAGGTTCTCTGTACCATATTGTGCTGAGAGACTATAAGTCTGTTTCTTTGGGGAAAAGATGGTGTAAATGACTAGCATGTGAAACCATATTAAATTTTATGGAAGTGGGCTAGTAGAAGTCTTACTTATATCCAATGTTTTGTATCAGCATTATTAGGAAGAACTGTCTTATTAGCTAGAAATAATTACTTAACTGATATTGGATCTATTCTGCAAGAACATTTTAAAGACTACTTCAGTTGGTAGTTGTGTCTAGTTTTGCTGCCATGGCTCATTATATCTTGAGCTATATTGCTGGCTTTTCATTTGGGCCAGTAAAAAAGTGGCAAAAATTCTCTACACTTAATGACCACTAGATTCTCTGTATTTGAATTTAAATCCAGAAAGGATATGTGTTTGCTTATAATTGCATTTCACATCCTGAAATCCCTTAAGCATCAGGAGGCTTATTAATTAGAATGGAAATAGATGGTACAGAGTTATATTCTATTATTAGGTAGAAGGTCATGGTGGTGGTAGTGGTGTGTATGTGCATGTGTTTGCAAAATTTCTGACCAGTATTTCAGCTGCAGGATTCAGCAGTTGCATAAGAGAAGACAGATTCAGAGAATCGGCCTCAAATAGCCAGCCTTCTCACCGTTGCCCAGGCGTTATCCTTTTATGATACAGGGTATGTGTGTGTTCATAAAAGGTGTTCTTGGAGGAAAGCAAAATAGCTGCCTACTTCAAAGGAGATTTTTTTGGTTGAGTCAGGATAATAAAATGAATTAGAGGTGTGCATGTGGGTGTGTGTACCCAGGGTAGGGGAAGGGCATAGCAGTTTGTTACAGGGGGATATTTAAATGAATATGTACCTTATGCCTAGAATGGAAAGGACTTTCTTCCAATCTCTCTTTGTTGAAAACTTTCCATTCCTTCAAGAGCCAAATAATGTTTGAATTCCTCCATGAATTCTTTTCTGACATCACGTTCTCCCTGCCCCAAGCTCCCTTCCCCCTGACTGGAAGTAAAATCTCTTCATTCTTGGACTTCTTCCTTCATTTCCCTCTGAATCTCTCCTTTGCAATTATCTCAGTCTCCCTTCTATCAATATCAGAGAGAGAAAAGGCCATCCAGTCCAGCTCCCTTGTTTTATAGATGAGATAGTTGAGGACTAGAGAGGTTTAGTGAAGGTAGGAAGCAGCAAAGCCAGGATTTGGATCCAGGGACCCTAACTACAAATCTATTATTCTTTCCATTACACCATGCTATACATCAATAATGGAGACATGTCTTCTCTTCTCCTGTCACTTCTACACCTTGGCCGTTGTTAGGTGGTAAGTTCTTTGAGAGTGTATACCTACCTCCCACCTTCTTTCCGTTGTCTTTTGGATTGTCATTTCAATTGCAAAGAACCTCTAAGAGGACACCACCAGGTCCCAGGACGCTAAGCAACCGTGAGCTTTGATTCACTCAGTATCCCTCCTCCCTCTTCGTATATTCAAGGTCTGGAACACTGAACCTGGATGAGATTCCACCCTTGAAGTCCCTGAGACCTTCCCCCTTCTAAGCAGATGGGAGCTGACAAAGAATGCTGAGGAGTTCTTTCCAGGACTAGGAAGGAAAGCTTGGGATTAAATAAGAAATGCCACAGGGAGCCAGCCTTGACATCCTCCCGGCTTGGTTGCTGTGCCAAGCAAGAAAGAACACCGTGCTTTGTGCAGCGCTCCTCAATTCCTGTGCTGACCCACTGCTGTGACTATCTGTTTGCACAGCCTCCAGGAGTCGTGCAATGACCCCCGAGAAATCCAACATAATTCTTCTGACATAATGGTGTTCTAGAATTCATAGCCATATGGCATTACTCGCAGAATATTGTTAGAGAGATGGGCTTTTTCCAGCAACAAGCTATTTAGGAGTATTCAAAGTACCATGCTATTTCCCAAATGCCATTTACTGAGTTCCTCCTTGGAATTTCAGGCCCAGATCATTATCTATCTGGGGTACCTGTCCAGTTATGCTGACATGTAGGGGAATACTTATGGGATTGATGATTTCATCTATGTGCAAAATCTTACACTGGACATAGATTGCATTTCCTCTGACTTTGTAGGTATTCATTGAGAGTTACTATGGCTGAAATATTCGTTGTCTGATAGCTGACCTAGTGATGAGTCTTTCTGAATTTACCTAGACTGATCATTGAGTGACATACCTACAATCTGTTGCCACGTCTAAACTTGAAATCTTCTGCTGTTACTTTCCGTAATACAAATGGAAGACTGTGTGTGTGTGTGTGTGTGTGTGTGCATATAAATGAAGAAACATTAAATACTTATTATTCTGTAGTCACTGTGCTAAGCACTATATATGTATACATATATGTATATATGTGTATGTATGTATATATGTGTGTATGAGTGTGTATATATATATATTTTTTTTTAAGTAGTTTTTACCTTCAAAGAATTTGTAAGGGAATATTGTTTGGGACAAGGAATTCACAGGAATGGTGAGTGGGAGTAATAAAACAATTGACTGGCATTTCCTCTGTAGGAATGGAAGTGTTGATTTGATTATGGTTCCCAGAGCTAGGGGCAGAATTGTATTTTATACAGATACACAAGCACACACACATCTACTTTGGAGTCCTTCAGAACAGACTAATGGATAGTAGTAACTCTTTATTTATATAGCAATTCAAGGTTTAAAAGGTACTTTTCTCACAAAAAGTCCTGTGAGCCAAATAATAGAAGTATAATTTTCTCTGAATTACTGATAGGGAGACTGAGACATAGAGAACTAATGTTATTTGTGCAGGATCACAAAGCTAGTAAGTGTCAGAGCCAGAACTCAAGCTCAGGTCTTTGGACTCCAAGACCTCCAAGTGAGGATGAGGGGCCATGGGCTGGGGCTGAGAGTCCTCCATGGTACATGATGAGAACTACTTGGATGATGGGTGAGGAAAAAGGCAGACTGGTTCTTCAGAAGCTTAGTTAGTTGCTATATGGGTATAAAAGTGAAGGAAGAGAAGTGAAAGATGGTGGATCACTATAGTAAGCAAAGAGGTGAGTTTTAGTGGTCAGACTAAACAATTCAGTATGGGGATTATAGGGAAGGCCTGAGTTTATACCATTTACAGCCTTTAGGGTTTTTGTTTAGGGTAGATTATTTTTATACCCTTCTTTGGGTCCCCATTCTCACCTTGTAGCTTTTTCCAAATTTCTGGCAAATTGCCATCCATTGATGCAGGCCTGCACAACATACTATGTGGCCCACCAAAGCAGCCCTTGGGCAGTATGTTGTGCTGGTCTGTTTTACCACCTCTATATTTTTCTCAGGCCACCAGAAATACTTTGGCTGGCTGCAAGCTGAGCTCAGGCCATAAGCAGCATGGCCAGTGTGTTGGTAAGCAAAATGGTCTTTGTTTTCTTTGAGTAACTCAGTGTATTTCATTGAGCCTTGCTAGGTGCTGGGCCCCAGGCCCAGAGCCCTATTAGGTGTGGAACCTATGTGGGTGCGATTGGTGACTGGGGTGGGGCCCAAGATGGGGCTGGCTAAGGGGAGGTGTTAACTCCAGAGCCATGCCCTATTGGGTGTTAACCTAATCTATGTGGATGTGAACCTCCCAGGGTCCTAAGGGGAGGGGCCAATTCAAGAACCAATCACCAGAGCCTGGGCTCTGGTCATTCAGATGACGCTTGATGATGTCAAAAACTATATATGAGGAGAGAAGACAGCTTGAAGATCCCTTTTTTCTGTTGGAGCTCTTTGCCGCAGCAGTGGTGGCGCATGTGACTCTGGGCCAGCCCTTGTTCTGAGCTCCCAGGCTGAACCTAGATGTTGGTAACTATGAATTGTATTGGGTCTGTCTGTTGATGTTTGTAATTTGTTTGTAATTTGCTCTGAAGTTCAGGGTGCTGGCTTTTCCCCCTCAACTAAGTGAATGATATTTGTATGCTGAATTAAAGTAAGCTTGTCAACCCCTTCACCTTGCTTTCCTTAGTTAAGCAGATCAAAAAGAACCTGTGCTGTTGGCAGCTTTCTGGGTGCTGGCTGTGGGTGGATCTTACACCCTCACAGAAGCAGCTAGCCGGATTGTTAAAACAGCCTCTCATCCTCTGTGATTCTTTAGTTAGTCAAAAAGCCTTTATTGAGCAGTGCAGGTACTGTGCTAAGTGCTAGGGATACAAAGAAAAGCGAAAATAGTGCCTGCCCTCAAGGTATTCACATTCTAGTGGGGAAAGAAAAAAAAAACCATAACATATACACAAAGAAGATGTCCATCCTTCCCCCAATATATGGATAAATGTATGTATGTACTGTCAATCCTTTCAGATTATTTGAACATCAATAATATCCAAAGCATTCAAACTGCTTTGCTCTATTCTAAAAATCCCCCTTTCTGTGTCAGCAACTTCAAAGACCAGATAAGATTGACAAGGGGTATCTTTCCTTTTGGTGACAGAATGTCTGCAGCCACAACAGTGGGCTAGAGACATTTGCATTTTGTGATCCTAATCTCTAAGTGACCCTACCTTGTCAATTGTCTTGTTTATGGAAGAACTTCCTTTCTTTGATATGGAGATCATAAACTGCAGTTGAGAATTGTTACTTAAACTTTGTCATCTTCTTGTCAATCAGATACCATGATCACATATCCGCTAGCTTCAAGGGAATAAACTATATGAATTTATATATCACCTAGCCTGTTGCCTCCTTTAACCAAACTTTCAGGTCAGCAGTACATACATATATACATATGTGTGCGTGTGTGTGTGTGTGTGTGTGTGTGTGTGTGTGATTCTATCTATATCAGAGAGACAGAGACAGAGAGAGACAGAGAGAATATATGTTTCCAGAGAAATCCTAGAGACCTTAGTTTTGTTTTGTTTTGTTTTGTTTTTTATGTGGGAACAAGCATAACCCTCAGGCTGGTTGTTTGTTATCTCTCTAAGCTACTGGCCTACCTTCTTTTCTGATCATATATTTTAGGGTTGCCATGGGAATATGGATGCTGGAGATAAAAGAATGCTGGTTCAGATCAAAATCCTAGCATTCCCCTCTTCCATCTCTCAGGTCTTGCCACAAGCTTGTCATAGTTGGATTTGACTGAGGAGGCAGCTATCTTGAAAGGAAGAAGGGTGTGGTAGTGGAAGCAGTACTGGGAATAAGTGAGGTCAACTGCCAAGGAGCAGACAAGAGAGGATCCAGCAGGGTCATGTTAACTACCATGACCTTGAGGAGAGGTGTCAGCCTAGGAACCAAGAGAGGTATAAGCTAAGAAAATGAGACAAGGATTGCTACCAGGCTATACGTAAGCCACAAAAGTAAATATTGAGTTGCTGGAACCAATTATGCCACTGAGAACAGAACTAGTGATGTCTTACTTCTCTTCAGCCGCCTTCTTCTTCCTCCAGTCTCCCTCTCAGGACAGAGTTATACCCAATCTCTTAGTTTCTTAAGAGCTTGTTTACTTTGATTTTGAAGGCAGTTTCTATAAGAAAAATGTGGTTAACCATTACATTGCTGATCTGTGTGACACACCTAGAAGGAAAGCATAATACTATTTATAAATTACTGCTTTGTGTTTAAATTTAAGCTCATAAGCATGAACCAAACCTAAATTTCCAGTTACTCTCCACAGGGAGGAGAATGAGGAATGAGGGCTCAATCCTCTTTTCAGGGGTCAGGTTCTTCTGGACTGAACATAGTTACTGTGTGATCTCAGAGCTAAGGGTGGCCTCTTTAGAGAGATAAGGATGAGTGGTTCTGTGTTGTTATACCTGGATAACATTTTTCATGCTACATCTTGCACATAATTGTTTATATGCTGGAGTCTATTTATATTCACTGTAGCTTTCTCTATTGTACTTTTTAATAATCTTTTAGTTAGGTCCATATATTATTTTGTCCTGACCTCTAATTTCATAGGTTCAAGGAATTCGTGGTATGCAAACTTCCTCCACTGTTGTAGCTCAGCAAATTGTCTGTAAGATACTATTAGGGAGCCCCGTGGAACATAGCTTGTCCATGATCACATAGCTGCTAGAGTCTATCAGAGGTAAAAATTGAACTGGGATCTTCCATACTGCAAAGCCAACCCTCTCCACAATGGTTTTTTACTTTTTTGTGTCCTATACCGATTTGGATCCCTTTTGAGAACAATGTTTTAAAATATATGGGATTACAAAAGAAACCAATTATATTGAAATAAAATTATAAAAAAGATTAAATCATATTCATATACCCTAGGTTAACAATCCCTTCATATTCACTGTCTCTCATAAGGGTGTGTGTGTGTGTGTGTATAAAACGGTTGAAATAAGGGTTAAACTGTGGCCCAAAGTTTTGAGCACAATTTATTGGTAAAGTGTGAATCTACCAACAAATAGGATCTCAGCTTCCTCAGTGAGCTAAGACCCAAAATGAGGGAGATAGTTTTCTTTCATAGCTTTGGGGGAGTACAGAACAAAGGACAGAACAGGGTAGGTGACCTTGTGGCATAACTGAGGCATGGGAAACAATATGATTGGTTGGAAGTTTGGTAATGAGGGGCTAGCAATGACCACCCCTTCTCCCTCCTGTGACTAAGAAATGTTCATTGTTTGAGTCCAGGTGCAAGATAGCAGCCAATACTTTTGGCCAGCAACCCAGATATCCTTTAAGAATAGGTTATTGGTGGTACAATATCAAGCCAGACTCCCTTGTTTTCACATGTATCCACCAAGGTCAGCTAATTCCTTGAGGCAAGAATAGATAAGTAATTAGGAGGAGAGCTGGGTTTTTAAAAATCTAATTAAATTTATTTTTTGTTACATTTTAAGTTCCAAGCTGTCTCCCTTCTTCCCTCCTCACCCTGCACCAGAGGTCACCATTTCACACACACACACACACACACACACACACACACACACACACACACACACAAACACACACCCCATTACAGACCAGCTGAGTTCTGAAAATCAAGTTCAGAGACAGAGAACCATGACTTAAGCAGTAATAGGACAAAGTCAATTAATTGTAAATAGGATCAGTAAGAAAATGATACAGAATCAATCTTGATCATTTCCTGTGTGCATGCACATGTGAGACTTCTGTGATTGTTCCAGTAAGGGAATCCTCTTTAAATGTCACAAATTAAACCTCCCCTATTTCTCATTGATTTTGGGTGACCTTTTGAATTTCTAGCAGCCTTTAGCAAGAATGATCTATAAAGAAATTCATTTTGGTGTGGTGGAAGTGACCATGAGCTAGCATTCAAAAGACTTGTTCACTTCCTGCTGTTTGACTTTGGGCAAGTTACTTACACCCCCCTGGGCTTTAACTTCCCCCACCTGAAGAATACCTGCCTCTCAAACATCAGGGTCGTTGTGAGGTGCTGATGGGATGATTTAGGTGGGAATGCTTCAAAAGCTGTAAAGCACTGCAGAGGCGGGCACAATGTATGTTGATTGTCACAGAGCAGATCAGACCATGGCTGCTGACTCCACCTTTTGTTTCCTGTGCTCCTTTTGTTGCAAGGCTAACTTCAGCTGTTGTAATGTTCTCTTTGGACCCTGGGGTTTGCCATTTAATTGATGAGTTTTGGTTTGCTATGGTACATATGGGAGAACTGTTTGATAACTGTTTGTCCAAAACCCTATTTGGTATTATAATCTTTTGAGAAATGGCTAGGTCAGGTTACTGTAATAATAATACTAATAATAATGACAGTGATGACAGCTAATGTTTATATAGCACTACTTGTCAGGCATTGTAATAAGAACTTTACAGTTTGTATCTCATTTGATCCTGCCAATAACCCTGCCAGGCAGATGCAGCTCTTATCCTCATTTACAGATGAGGAAATCGAGATTCTAAAAACAAAAAAAAAACCATGAAAACTTGTCCAATGAATTTAGAGAAAACAAGTGAAAAGAGGCAGTCTGGTTTAGTGTTTTGTGAGCTGGCCCTGGAGCCAGAAAGACCTGGGTTTCCATTTTTTCTGTGACCCATAGAATGGCTGTTTAACTCTGGGCAGTCTCTTTAACTGCTCAGCATCCCAGGCAGATCTGTAAGCCTGAATTACAAAAGAGTTGTTGGTCTGCATTAATACTGGGAGTTTCTTCATCAACAATTCCCCATAGGTGAAGATGGCTGAGTGAAAACAGGGACACACTTGAGCTCTCCCCGAAATCCCTCCAAACACCTGGGAAAAATGACTCTAAACAAATTCAAGAGCTACAGAACCTATGAAATGACAGAGGGAAACAAGTCTCCAGTCCAAGATGGATTGGATGGTCACTGGGAAGGGTCTATTGCACTGTGCTGGGACCGGAGCACAGCCCAGCAGGGGCCACACCAGGACAGACCAGGCCCAAGCAAGCCTCAGGATGCTGAATCACTGAGCTGTGGTGATTTCTAGACTTTTCAACCCACAAACGCCAAAGACAACTTAGCAGGTCAGTGGGGAAATTCTGTCAGACCTAGGTGAGAAAAGGACGTGGTACAGCCCCAGCCCCAGGGTGGCGGAGGTGGCTGTAGCAGCAGCTGCTTCCAGAGTTCCTGCCCCACAGATGGTTGGGAGAATCAAGTGGCTGATCAGAGCAGGAGTGCAGGGATCTCTTTGCTGGTGCCGAGGCATGATTCTCTTGCTTTGCCTTCTTTGGATCTGGGTCACAGTCCTTGTTGGCAGTCCTTGGTGGAGGAGGATTGCTGGTGTGGCAGAGCTTGTGGTGGCTGTGAAGAGGGAGTCCTCCTGGTAGTTACACGGCAGAAAGGAGTGCTTGAGATCACTCACAGACCAGAGCACAGGCCAGGAGAGGAGTAAACACCTCTCATTGGATCATACCATCTCAGAAAAACTGAAAATTTACCTAGATTTAGTCTAGAAGTAGCTCTGAAAACAGCAGTGTAAAACCACTGAAGCTTGGAACAGAGCACTCTCCGCTCTGGAAGCAGTCATACGCTGACAAAGAGCTTCAAAGTCAAGTAATTGGCTGGGGAAATAAGCGCACAGTGTAAAAGGACTCTGCATATAGAATCTTACTTTGGTGATGAAGATTAAAACATACAGCCATAAGAAGTCAACAAAGTCAAAGATCCTACATCAAAACCCTACAAGAAAAATATGAATTGGTCTCAGGCCACAGAAGAGGTCAAAAAGGATTTGGAAAATCAAGTAAGAGAAGTAGAGGAAATATTGGGAAGAGAAATGAGAGTGATGCAAGAAAATCATGAAAAATGAGTCAATGACTTGCTAAAGAAGACCCAAAAAAATACTGAAGAAAATAATACCTTAAAAAATAGACTAACCCAAATGTCAAAAGAGCTCCAAAAAGCCAATGAGGAGAAGAATGCCTAAAATGCAGAATTAGCCAAATGGAAAAAGATGTCCAAAAGATCACTGAAGAAAATAATGCCTTAAAAATGAGAATGGAGCAAGTGGAAGCTAGTGACTTTATGAGAAATCAAGAAATTATAAAACATTACCAAAAGAATGAAAAAATGGAAGGCAATGTGAAATATCTCATTGGAAAAACCACTGACCTGGAGAATAGATACGGGAGAGATAATTTAAGAATTTTTGGACTACCCGAAAACCATGATCAATAAAAAAGAGCATAGACATCATCTTTCAAGAAATTATCAAGGAAAACTGCCCTGATATTCTAGAATCAGAGGCTAAAATAGAAATTGAAAGAATCTACTGATCACCTCTTGAAAAAGATCCCAAAAGGAAGACTCCTAGGAATATTGTAGCCAAATTCTAGAGTTCCCAGGTCAAGGAGCCAGAGAGAAACAATTTGAGCATTGTGGAAACACAATCAGGATAACACAAGATCTAGTCTAGCAGCTTCTACACTAAGGGACTGAAAGGCTTGGAAAATGATATTCTGGAGGTCAAAGGAGTTATAATTAAAACTAAGAATCACCTACCCAGCAAAACTGAGTATATAAATCTTCAGGGCAAAAAAATGGGTTTTCAGTGAACTAGAGGACTTTCAAACATTCTTGATAAAAAAGATCAGAGCTGAATAGAAAATTTGACTTTCAATACAAGACTCAAGAGAAGCATGAAAGGTAAATAAGAAAGAGAAATCATAAGGAACTTACTAAAGTTGAACTGTTTACATTCCTACATGGAAAGGTGATATTTGTAACTCATGAGACTTTTCTCAGTATTAGGGCAGTATTGAAGGGAATTTTATACATATATATATATATGTATGTATGTATATATATATATATATGTGTGTGTGTGTGTGTGTGTGTGTGTATGTGTGTGTATGTATATATATTTTATATATAAATATACATATATACATATATATATGTACATATACACACACACAGAGGGCACAGGGTAAGTTGAATATGAAAGGATGATATCTAAAAAATTTAAATTAAGGAGTGAGAGAAGAATATATTGGGAGAAGGAGAAAGGGAGAAATAGAATGGGGTAAATTATCTCACATAACAGTGGCAAGAAAAAACTGTTATAATGGAAGGGAAGAGGGGGTAGGTGAAAGAGAATGAGTGAACCTTATACTCATCAGATTTGGCTTAAGGAGGGAATAATATACACACTCAATTAGGTATCTTACCCTACAGGAAAGTGGGGAGGGAGGGGATAAGAGGGGCGAGATGACAGAATGGAGGACAGATTGGGGGAGGGCAATCAAAAGCAGCTAACACTTTTTAAAAGGGACAGGGTGAAAGGAGAAAATTGAATAAAGGGGACCTGATAGGATGGAGGGAAATATACTTAGTCTTTTACAACATGACTTTATGGAAGTGTTTTGTGTAATAATACATTTATAACCCTTCTCAAGGAGGGTGGGTGGGTAGGGAAAAAGGGAGAAAATTTGGAACTCAGAGTTCTAAAAACAAATGTTTAAAAATTGTTTGTACATGCAACTGGGAAATAAGATACAAAGGCAACAGGGTATAGAAATCTATCTGGCCCTACAAGAAAGTAAAGGAGTAGGGGATAAGGGGAGGGGAGTGGCATAATAGAAGGGAGGGCAGACTAGGGAAAGGGGCACTCAGGCCATCTTGAGGTGGGGGGGACTAAAGATGGGGAGAAAATTTGTAACTCAAAATTTTGTGGAAATGAATATTGAAAACTAAAATAAATTAAAAAAAAAAGAATTCCCCACAGGTTCCCAAAGTGGGCAGTACTGCCCCCTGGGGGGTGCTGGAGTGATGCAGGGGAAGAAGAGTGGTAGTACTCTCAGGTGCAATTGGGTGGCATTGAATAAACATAAGGGATGGGGGTTGAAGCACAAGGAAAGAAGAGAAGAGAAGAAAATTTTGAAAAACTATTCATACATGTAACAGAATTAAAGTCGTAGTGATTACATTGTTTTCCAAATAAACTCACAAAATGCAGGTTATAACCCATCAGTGGTCAAGTCCCCTAACAGGTCTTAACAAGCAAGTATTGGTGGGCAAGGGTGTTGTGCATTGCCAGGAAGTCCAGCATGCATTGGCGGGAATATGTGTGTGTAATGACTTGTTTACAATATGATATTATACAGCTACATGACACAATATTGTGTCATCAAAATTTCAATGCAAGAAAACCCCCACAAATTTATAATAAATTATTCAATTTAAGATGCATCATTTAAAAAATTATATATTTTTTTAAAATGTTACAAATTTGAAAAAAAAACATTAAAGGGTTAAACAAAGTAAATTTCCAGGGAAGTACTGAATAATTGTTTTCTTGAAAAGGGGGCAGTAGACCAAATACGTTTGGGAGCCATTGCTTAACACTAATGACATCACATTTCTGGATCCCACAACAAAGTAAATTTAAAGGGACTTAAATGAAATAATACTACCGTAAATCAGAAATGGGAAGGAAGAAAGGAATAAACATTTACATAGAACCTACTATGTGCCAGGCACTGTGGTAAATGTTTTATTTTGTTCTGGTTTTGTTTTGTTTTGGTATTTTTACAAATATTATCTTACTCGGTCCACAAAACAACCCTGTGAGGTGGATGTTATTATCTTCATTTTACAGTTGAAGAAACTGAGACAAACAGGTTAAATGACTTGCCCAGCTTCATTCAGCTAATATCAGAGGCTGAATTTCAACTCAGTTCTTCTCCCCTCTGTCCACTGTGCTACCAGGTTCTTATCATCTGACACCCTGTAATTCTAGGTATGCTTTTAGTCATGTTTCAGTTAATCTTCATAATATTAACCAGAAACCATTTAATAGCTATGGAAAGAGACAGGTGTTTGTTTAGCTCATGATGCTCAGGGTGAGGCAGTAGCAAAGTGAAAGTGCCCAGCTTCCTGAATCTGTTGGATGGGATCTATTTGTTGACCCTTTGGGGATGCATGCATATCATGAATGCATATCATGATTTTCAAAATGGCTATAACTCAGAATAACCAAGAGTGTAAAATATGAAACCCAAGGAAGGAATTCTACATTAATGAAACAGATCTTTATTGATAATTTATCTACAGACACAAAAATTGTTGCCAAGTCCAGCCCAGGTGCCACCTTTTTCTTGAAATTTTTCCATATCATCACCCATCAAAAGTAATGTCTCGTATCCCTCAAATTTCTCATAGCATAATTCTCTCCTTTGTAGTCCTCTCATTATTATTTACATACATGTCTTATTCCCACTGTTAGCGAGCTCCATGAGGGCTACACCTTTTATTTCATTGGTGCTTAATAAAGATTTGTTGAATTGAATTTCAACTAATTTTGTTCATGATCATTTTCTTGATGGTTTTTAAAGCAAAAGAGGGAGAGAAAGCTAGAGACAAGGGGATTAGGCACAGCATGGTTATATTTGGTTACACTACAATTCAATTAAATAAACATACATTAAGCATTGATTATGTGCTATTGAGAATATCACTGCCCCTATGTTTTTATGTATTGGGGCTAATGTTCATTTGTTTCATTAGCCATCTATCATATTAATAGGTTATCTCACAATGGATGTTTCTGCCTGTTGGTCATCAGATCAACAAAATTATTTATCTTAGTTAGAACTGTCCAAGATATAATATCACCTGCTTTTCAGTGATTGCTAAAAATGAGTTAAACACTTTCCCATCAGGTATTTTCTTTTTTTTCCATTCATCTTTTATTGTGCTTTCCTATGTTATAGGCTACTGTGTCCTTCCTTCCTTGTTTCATTGCCCTGGTTGCCACCATCTTAGTTTCAGTGGAAAGAGTAGTGAATTTACTTAGAAAACCCAGGTTTAAAACCTATTTCTAATACCTGTCTAACACCATGACATCAAGCAACACGCTTAACCTTTCTGGGCCTTCAGTTACTTATCTGTAATGATTGCTTAGATTAAAGTCTCTTTTACCTTTAAATCTATGATCCTATGACCTGATAAGCTGAAAAAGCATATTCTTAATGCTTCAGCCAACTGGTCAGGGAACATATATCCACTGGGATTCTAATCTCTGACCTTGGTTTGTAAAATGAAACAGAAATCCAGAAGACAGCAGTAGCCTGAGGTCTGAGAAACACATACAATTTACCAGTGTGCTCCATCTCTGAGTTCCAAGTAACTGCTCTTGTGTGTGTGTGGGGGGGGGGGGGAGGATGTCTTCAAACCCCTCCTTACTACAACTTAAGTCAAAAGAAGACAGAGATTGAAAAATATTAGCTTTTATATAGACCATGGGTAAATATGTTTCATCTGACAAAAAGCTATCCTCCTCACTCTTGGTTGGTAATCCACTCTTGAGGACCAGGTAGTGGAGTTTAGTATGTCCTCTCTACAAGGTGCCAAGGTATGTCTGCCCCATGGGACCTTCACTTTAGACAAAGGTCTGCACCATATATCCTCACCAAATTGATGGGGGAACTCATCAGGTTTATCAACCACCCTTCCCCCCATACAGGAATATTTTTATGTCCATTACAAAGCAAATAGGAAGAAAACTTGCCAATGTTGCTAATGCAGATGGAAATTTAATTTATCCCAGTATGAAAGAATTTTTAAAAATCTGTTTATCTTGTGATCTAATTGGGCTTTGCATAAACAGCATCATTCTCCCTATAATTTTCTACGGAGGCAAATTAACATTAAATGTCAGAGATAAAAGGAAGATACAACATTAACCTGAAAGTAAATTAAATGCCACAGCAGTGACTGCTCAGCTTTTTTGCCTTTTCATGATGAATATTCTGCCTTTGGACCTTGTTCTTGCTATGCTATCTCTGTTATTTTTTTATTACCCAAAAGGAATAAGGAAAAAGCTAAGTAGGAAAATAATGATAAGATATTCAACCAAGATCACCAAGTGCTTATTAAATGCCTACTTACAAGCAAGGCACTATACACTGGGGATAAAAAGAAACAAATAATCATTACCATCAAGAAGACTAAATTCTACCGGGATAATACAAGATTCTACAGGAAAATAAATACAGAGTAATTAGTGGAGGCAAGCAATGAGGAAGGAAAGGCTTTATTGAAGAGCTAATATCTGAGCCAAGCCTTGAAAGAAGTTAGAGATGCTTAGAAGCAGAAGTGAGAGGGGGATACATTCAGGCATGGAGGGGACAGCAGAAGCAAAAGCACGGAGGTAGGAGATGGAATGTCAGTTTTAGGGAATAATAGTAGGGCAGTATGACTGGAGTGGAGAATGCTTGAGGAGGTATGATGTGAAATAACTCTGAAAAGTGACACTGGAGCCAGATCGTAGCGAGATTTAAATGCTAGACTGAGGATTTTATTTTATTTGGAGGTAGACAGTAGAGAACCGCTGAACATTTTTGAGCATGAGAGTGATGTAGTCAGACCTGTGTTTTAGGAATACTAATTTAGCAATAGTTTGGAGGATAGATGAAATAGTGGGAGAGACTAGAAGGAGGAACCCTAATTAAGAAACTACTGTACAGAAGGGAGATGATATGGCCCTGAAACTAGGTTAGTAGCAGAGTGAATGGGGAGAAGGGAATACATTCAAAGGGTTTTTTGGAGATTAAAAAAAGTGATGATTGGTTAGAGGGAGCAAGTAAGAGGGAAGAATAAGGGATGCTTTAGAGATTATAAATGTGCTTGATAAAGAGGATAGGAGGATGGTAGTATCCTCAATAACAGTAGGGTAGTTTGGAGGGAAGATAATGGAAGATAATGAATTCCATTTTGGATGCACTGAATCCTGTGGGACATGTTGCTGCCTATGAGATATTCCTGTGAAAATATCTAGATTGACCGTCTGCCTTTGGGCCAGATTAATCCATTTCTGTTCCAACACTAACCCTCAGCACTGGGTTTTTGTACTTAAAGCAAATTCAGTTGTGGGAGATGGGAGTAGCAGTGCAAAGGACATTTTTACCTCAACTTCAGTTGTGTCCAGACAGAGAGAGATTTGTCATCCAAGGCAGTCATACAGCAGCCCCCACAGTAGTTGGGGGGGGCAGGTAGGCATCTGAAGAGAAGTGTCCCAGCAACAGGACCCTGTGGGGTCACAACAGGCAGTAATAGAGGTCTGCAGAGAATTGCAGGGGAGACCATCACTTTGGGGGAAGAACCAGTGGAGTGTTGGTGCTTGGGGGCAAAGCTCTCTTCACTCCATGTTAGTTAGTTCCACCACACATACTTTTTCTCTCTTCTTTAAACCTCACCTTTCATTCATTTCTAACTTCATATAGTTTGAAAACATGTCTTCTTTGAAAGAATAGAAAATAAGGCCATATCTGAGCGGTATGTGCATGTTGACCTGCTTTGTAACAACAGATCATAGATCAGCTCAGAAATAACACTTTCTTTAAAAAATTAAGGTTCTCCTGGACCTGTCAAATATATATCAGGGTATTTTAAACTATATTTAGTTTAATAATCTTTCCAGTGCCCCATGCTCTATCAGGACAATAGCTTCTTTCTCTGGTCCAGAAAAACTCATTTTCTACCATAGGTCTTGCCTTGCTTAGGGATGGAGACCAAAAATCCCATCCTGGATAGCTCCTGGAGGGGAAATAGGCTAAAGAGGATGTCAAAAGGGCAGAAAATGTGCCCAGGACTGAAAAAAATGGAGCTTTGGGTCAAGGTTCCCTAGATAAATTTAAGAGGAGAGAAGAAATAAGAGACAGGGCTGTCCCTATAACTTTAAGTTTAATATGGGCCTGAAGCAACTATCTATGAAATTATCGGTTTCTTTGCTTTCATTATTTTTGTTGTTGTTGCTGTTCTCTTTGCTTCTAGTAAGTTCTTTATTAACTCTCCACATCCATCATCATGTATCATAAAAGTGGAAAGATGCAGACTAATAGCTTGGCCAAAGGCAAGTTTAACAAAAAATTCTCAAGGTATTTTTTGGGGAAGGAGGGAGAACAATCCAGAGAACCCAGAAATATTAATACAATGTAATATGATATAGTCCATGTATTGTGTGTGCATATGTGTATATATATATACATATATATATATCACATGGGCATATATATACATATGGTTCATCATAGATTCACAGGTCAAGTATTATGAGGAATCATCTAGTCCAGGGGTGGGGTACCTGTAGCCTTGAGGCCACATATGGCTCTTTGAATCCAAACTTCACAGAACAAATCCCCTTAATAAAAGGATTTGTTCTGTAAAACTTGGACTCAATCAAAAGGCTGCACCCAAGTACTTAGAAGCCTGTATGCGGCTTCAAGGCCACATGTTCCCCACTCCTGATCTAGTCTAGTATCCTCATTTTACAAATGAAGAGACTGAAGCTCAGAGACATAAAGTCACTTATCTAGATATGAACCCCAAATCCAGCATTTTCCCTTTATGCCATGTCCACCTACAAAAAATAAAATGTGAAGAAAGGATTCATTACTTAATTTTTTAAAATTTTATTTAACAGTTGAGAAAATTGGATTTCAGCATGGTAAAAGAAAATCTAGATTTAAAAAGTTAAACATAAAAAAGTTAGAAAAAATAGAATGAAAAATTTATTGCATTTAAGCCATGAAAAAATTCTCTTTCACTGAATTACTGTAAGAAATTATCCAGGGACAAGATAGATGATTAGGTTGCATGATATTTTGAAAATTGAATGGCATATCGCTGGGATGAAAATAGCAGATTGTTAAAAAATTTTGCAGCAAATTCTTGGGACATAGATGTAAAGACTAAACAATCAATAGTCCTTATAGTCAAGAAATGTAAAAGCTACTTGGGAAAACTTATATTTTATATTTTACGGATGAAGAAATTGCATCACAAAGAGGTTTAGTGACTTGTCAATATTAAATAGTAAGTGTCAGAATCATGCTTCCAAGCCCTTACCTTCACCAAATCTAGCATTCTTCCTACTGTGCCATCCTGCTAAAAACCTGGCATCTATAATGTACCATAAAGTAGTATAGATATCCAAGGCCAACCCTCAATCCCAATATCAAACAATAGGATGACAACTTAGACAAGAAAATATTTGAATCACAAATAATTGCCTGAATAATATAAATAAAATGTGAATTAAAACTACCCCAGAGTGTGCTGCCCATGCCCACTAATTTGGCAAAGTATTTACCTAGGAATTCTTGTTTCTGGGACTGTTCAGTCCAATCCAGTAAACAATTTATTAGGTATCAGGCACTGTGTTGAGTGCTAAGGATGCAATTAATAAAAAGACAGTCCCTTTCCTCAAGGAGTTTACAGTCCAAAGAGGGAGACAACATATGCAAGGAGGCAGGAAAGCAGGTGGGGAGGGAGGACACTGGGAGTACCTGGGGGGTGGGGAGGTATCTTCCATTGAGTTGAAAGCAGACAGAACAGCAGATGCAAAGTGGAGTATTGTGGCATAGGAGGAATGGTACAGAGTATATTTTCTCTGTGGCTATAGTTGTTTAGAAAAGTAAGTTGGACTCTGTCATGGTCCAGCCTGTATCCTCATGGAGTTTGGGGGAACCCACGCTCTGGGATAAAAGTTTAGGGCCATAGGACCTTGAAAGTGGTAGCGTGGCCATTCAGATTGGGCTGGCAGAGGACTACAGGGTGAGGAGAAAGGGAGTAAATGTGCCAACCCCGCTTCTCCTGGAGGAAACATATGCTTCCCCCCATGTTGTTGGGCTGGGCCCATGCTAGTTAGAGCTGTGAAGATTAACAAAAATAAATACAAATGGCAAAATTCAGTAGCAGGGATGTGAGGAAATATGTAACATTAGTATGCTGCTGGCTCAAATTTGCTATAATCTTTTTGGAGGGTAATCTGGCAATAGATCCTAAACATTTCTACAAATAACTATATCCTTGATCCAGCAATCCCAAAATTAAGAGAATAGCTTTTAATTTAGTATGTAAGAAAGAAAAAAAGAATGCTCTGCAAGAAATTATTTCTATCTATATTATATATAATAATATAAATACATGTAATAATAAATATAAATAATTTATAGCTATATTACTTATATGTAATAATAATAACCTACTAATGATGGGCACATTATACATTATTCCCCTTCACATATGCTACAGTCTAGCAAAGGGAATATTCCATCTCCTATTCCAGAATGTACTCATTTACTCCTCTCTTCCGCCTCTTAGAATTCTTCCTTTCCCTTCAAAACTCAGCCTAAGAGTCTCTTTCTTTGTATTTACTCTGTAGCTACCTAAATGTATGCTGAGTCATAAGTAACTTGAGGCCAGGAACTGCTCAATTTTTGTCTTTGTAACCTTAGCAACTAGAATAGATCGTGGGTACATAATAGGCACTTAATAAACGCTCGTTAATTGATTTGCCATGGTGCATAGTAGGCCTTGTTACAAGATTTGCCATATAGCTTACCATTACAGAAATGAAGATTTTAGGGTAAGAGTGTGGTACATTATATACTATCCTGTACTAGGGGTACCTTGGAAATGAACTACTCTTTGGGGGCTCTCTTTGTGTCACTTTTGGTTCAGCGTTTTTGCAATGTGATTCTAAGTTTTCATTTTTCTGACTCTCTTACACAAGTCACATCCAGTCTCTGTGTGCTATAATTTGACTCCTAGTTAGTTATCGGCCAGAATTTCTCCACTTTAATAATGATGCCCACTTTTAAGACCTAACCCAGTCTTTAGCCTTTGGTGTTCTTTTATGTAACATGTTTGCATTTTGACTGAGCTTTAACTCAAAGGGTAATTCTAACACTAAGAATTTCCAGCACTACATCAGTCCAGTGGGGGAGATATTTGAGGCCCAGTTGGTCTTTCAAATAAATTTCCAAAAGGCACCCCTGCCTATTCTGCCTTACTTCAAGGACAACCCTGTTAAATGTTTCCTGATTTTGATAAAGCCCAGCCCTAGTCATGTCTTGGGTGGTTAACAGCAAAAGGTACCAGATTTCTCCCTCTTTCTTTCCTGACAGCCAAGAAAAGAATTGTCAGACCTTGGGAGAAAAATTGCCAGATCTGACACTGTGTGATCCTATCTGAATTAAGCTGTTTTTCTCTTGTGTTCAGCTGATCATATCTTTGTGGGTTTTCTCCTCCTCCTTTAGTGAAAATAATTCACTTAAGGAAGAAATCAAGACTCCCATATCTAACTATCTATCAGTGACAAAGGTCTTTACCTCAATCAGGGATTTAAGGAGACATTCCCTTTTTATTCTCCTCTGCCCCTTTTTAAGGTCTTTGCAACTTTCTCCTTCAACTTCAATGAGATACTTAATACTTCGTGTTGATAAGGTTTAGTCTCCTGAGTCTTAAAAGAGTGGCTCAAAATGACACATTACACGTGCTTGGAGCTGGGAAATATTATGTGTTGGTGGATTGTAATTCACTCAGGAGAAATATAATTTGCAGGAAGTTGTAAAGGACTTTATGAGGGACTATTTCTCTTAGATTCCAGGAAATTGTGAGTCCCATTGTGGATTTTTTATGTGCCTGAAAATGACTTAGGAAAAAAAGTCTCTGATGACTCAGTGATGGAGAAGGCACATTTAGAAAGTCCAGGACATTTCCATTCTCAAGTCTGGGACTTGATATTTTCCAGAGAAAAGCTATATATGTTCTTCAGAGTAGTTGGGGGGAATCACAGTCAATCACGATTCTGTGGTTTCTCCATAGAAAAAATGCTCTACCACCAAAGGGGGTGAGTTGTTGGACTCATAGGAAAGACGGAACAGCTCTACCCCACAAAATGAAATGAGACATACACAGACTGCCCTCTGTAGAGTAGCCATATTTTGTAACAAAATTAAGCTCTCAATTAGCAGGATGACTTTGAGCTAGGTCCATGCTGGAACTATCTTATCCAAAGGGAGACAGTGTGGGACAGTGGAAAGAACCAGAACTTTGGAACCTGAGAACCTGAAAACACTTCCCAAGAACTCTGAACTTCAATTTTCTCATCTATAAGATGAGAGGAAATTGGTTCTGGATGAACCTCTAAGGTACCACCTGGCTCCATATCTATGATCCTGGGAAATGGAAGCAGGCAGAGAAAATAACTTTCCTGGGAGATAATACTGTGTTGGGACTGAGACGAAAGTAGTAACTGGACAAACAAAAAAACCTCATATGAGCAGAGAGTTTTGTTGATGCTGTTCCTTAAAGGACTTCCTTAGTTCAGAATTGTTGATAATTTGTCAATCCTTCCTTTGCATTGCTTATGAAGTAGAGGGTTGCTAGCTAGTTTGTAAGCTTGATAGAGGCAGAGATCAAGGCTTGATCACCTTTGTGGCTCTCACGCTACTAGCACAGAGCCTTGCATGAGTGAGCACTCAAAGTATAAGTTGCATTAAATTACAGCATGTATTCACACTATGAAGATAACCAGCTATTTTTAAGTACTTTAGCACTTGAGTAACATGGGAGTAAGAACTGATGAGGGGGCAGGGGAGAGTGCTTACAATGAGCAAATTTGATATTTCCCAGCTCCTAAGGCTGTTGTGTTAATTCCTGAGTAGCAAATACATTTTTTTTTGCAAGCATAAGAAGCATATTCTAAAGCCTGATACAAATGAATGTTAGATTTTTCAATGATTTTTTATTATTGTAATTGTCCTTCTCCTTTTCCTACCACTAGTACAAATAAATTGAGTTGACTGTTAGTTTCATGGTGAGCAAGCATTACCATTTGGCTTATCTTTACACAGTATCTGGAAGGTGAATATGGAACACTATTCCCCATATCTTGTTTCTGTATTCTGGACTGCAAGAGGGGAAAGAGGCAAAAGAAATAGGAGTTCCTTAAATGTGTCCCCTTGATCACAGTCAGGAGATCATTATCCTTCTTCAATCACAATCTCAAAGAGGAATACCTAGACAGATAATTTCTATACCCAGGGCTTACAATACTTTATATATTCTTGGTGTACAGTCACATACAAAGACAGACTTGTTTGCAAGTTGACCAGTCCAATCTGAAAATTGGAGGGGCTTGCTCAGATACAGAGAAGAGCTTTCATTTCAAAATGTCTTTAAATTGAGGTTTTTAGATGAGTAATATAGTATGTAATTATAGCTTTTCTGGACATCTCACCTCTTTCCATTAGTTTTACGTGCAGAGAAGCCGCAGAAACCCAAGGACTTAAATGGACTTAACTACTTCCCTTGTTCTAGGTATAACTAGAAAGTAGAGTTTCACAGAATGAGTTGGACACCATCTTGGAGGCCACTTAGTCCAACCTCTGTGTGACAGAGGTCTTCCCAAAATATGGTAGTCTAGTCTCCAGTGAAGACGCTAACCTAAATAGCCCATCCTCCTTTCAAAGTGCTCTGATTGTTAGCATATTTTCCCTTTACATTAACCCCAAATATGAGTCAGTAACATTCACTCATTGTTACTAGTATAGCATTCTTCATGACATCCTTTTAGATTCTTGAAAAACAAAGAAATCAATCCCCTTCTTCCCCAACACTCTCGAATAAACCCTGACTAGCCTCCTCTTCTCTAAATTAAACATTCCCGGTTCCTTCAGCTAATCTTCTTATGATCTTAAGGCCCTTCAAAATCCTAGCTTCTGTCCAGCTTACGTCCTTCCTAAAATCTGTCACCCTAAACTGAACTTCTATTTGTCTCAGTTTCCTCGTCTGTAAAATGGGAATAACAGGAGCACCTGTTTTATAGGGTATTTGTGAGGGTCAAATGAGACAGTCTTTGTAAAGCACTCTGCACACTGTCTGGCACATAGGAGCCACAACAAAAATGCGTATTCCCGCTCTTTTGTTCCCTCTTGCAGTTGGGGAAGAGTAGAAGATAAAATTTAAAGTTGACAGCTTATATTTACAGATATAAATTTATATATTTTTAAATAACGAAAGCTTATAGACAGCACTTTGTCGTAGTAGTCACCAACCTCTCCACTAAGAGAAAGGGATGGTATGTTTCATTATCTTTTTTTTTCTGGGTCCGTCATTGGTCTTTAAGTAGCTCAGAGCCTAGCCTCCTTCTGATTAAGGTCAGCTTAAGGTACATCAGGGACTGACTGTTAATTTGCTCAGCACATCTACAATAAAATAAATTTTAAAGTCCATCTCTATTGTCCCAGATCCTTATGATGATGACCGAATAAATTCAGACCATAAACCCTGCAGAATTGTGGGTTATCCCTAGAATAACACAGAACCATTTAGCTGTTGTGAATTTGAGTTGCTAATTCATCTTATGTGGGTTTGTTCAATAGTGGGTTTAATGTCATCCTTTAACACAAGATTGGCCTGTGGTGGGTGATCTTATTTGAAAAAAGCTGACCTTGATTTTTTTTTCTGTCCCAGAACTTTCTTTGGCTTATTCTTTTCTACTCTGTCTAATCCTATAAACAGAGAAAAGAAGGGAGCAAGTTTCTGATACTCTCATATAGATTAAAATATTGAAGGGTATCTCCTCTCGCCTTGATGACGGAATCACCAGTTATCAAATCTGAAGTCATCATTCATTAACCTCAACAGTAACTAGTAATCACTAGCTGACAAGGTTTTTCTTTTCCCTTTTTTTTTCTTCCTGTTAATGAACTCTATTTGTTCACAAGGGAATTTGGTGCCTGATTTCAAATAGTATGAACAACCTAGTGTGACACAAGCTTCAGTCCCAAATGTGAACATCTATTTTTAGTGTTGCTACAATAGATTATTAAACCAAAATGACAAATGCACAGAAAAGCCAGGTTCCCTCTGTTGGGACAAAGCTGTCTCAGAATCTCTCTATTCCTGATTCTCAGGCTGATATTAGTTAGAATTAGGTTAGTATACTCAAATGAATGTGGGTTGAGAATAGAATGAAAGAGAGAAAGATAGAGGCTGAAAAAAGAGATGGGAAAATGAATTTATTTATTTTAATTTGTGTCGTAATTCATTTTTAATTTTTTTCTTGGATGGCTTTAGAAAACAGTGTGAATCTGATAAGTGATAGTGGTACCTGGTTGTACTTAGAAAAAAATATCTCACTTCCAAAGAATTTAAAGCTTTGCAAGTGGTTTATCATTAATCCTTCCCTCATCCCTAGGAGGTAGGTGAAATAATTAGAGCAGCATATTTTACACAAATTTCTTACATTAGGGAAATGGGACTTCAGGAAAGTTATTACTTTTAGCCCCAGAGAACCAAGTCAGAAACAATTAAATGTCACAAGAAGCAATATGTGCAGCCTAATATAGCTATTATCTAATAGAAAGGAAAAGCTAGGAGAAGGAAAAGGAATCCAAGTTGTCAGCCACAGTGCCTTATACCTTCCTCAACGACGATGCAAAGTGGTGATGTGGATAACTGGCATTTTTTTTAGCATTGTAAGGTTTGTGAAGTGCTTTATTATATAGATTGTCAATCAGTAATATTGCTGTTGGATCCTTTATAGATCTTTATGAGGTAGCAATATAGATATAATGAAAATAATTAATAATAAAAATAACTTATCTTTAATACCCCAATTCCCATTCATGGTGTGAGAATAAATCTAGAGGACATCAGAAACCCTCATGAAAGTTAATATCTTGCATTTACATAAGAATTTAAGTTTGCAAAACAAATTTTATCCCATTGATCCTTACAACAACCTTGTGAGGGAGGTGCTATGATTATTCCTGTTTTATAGAAACTAAGGCAGAAGACAGTGGTTAGGAGACTTGCCCAGGAACACATAACTAGTATGTGAGGCAAGATTTGATTTCAGATCTTCTTGACCCCAAGTCTAGCACTCCAGCTAGTACACCATCTAGCTCCCTAAGTTTTTTAAACATATAAAATTTTAGAAGACCATTTGGGAATCATTTAGGGCTTGACTTTCCTCCCTCTCCTAATTTTATAGATAAACAGAGCCCAGAAAAGTGAATTGAGTTATCCAAAGTCACATGTTGATTTAGCTATCAGGTCGTTAGGGAAAACCAAATTTCATCCAATCCAGTACAAGGGGAGGATGCTGTTGTTTTTGTCATTTAATTTGAAATATTTGAATTTTCTTGGACATTTGAAAACAAGATTCAATTTAATAAACATTCATTGGGGGTCTTCTTACATGCCAGGTACAAATATGAAATACAACTTAGTTCTTTCCTCAAGAAATTTACAGTAGAATAGGGGAGGGGGAAGAAAAAGACATGTATACAAAAACTATATTTGAAGGCAAAATGTCAGAAGTTGAAAGGAGAGGCCCAGGCAACATTCAATGAAAAATATGAAGAAAAAAGGGTCACCTCCAGTAAGGTGGGAGGCAGAGACAGGATGGAAAGGGAAGGGAATGAGCATTTAGATAGTATCTACTCTGTGCCAGACACTGTGCTAGGCATATATTACAGATATCATCTCATTTGATCCCTTCCATCGAAAAGATGACATTTAAGTTGGGCACTGAGGAGGTGGAGGGAATAATGAGGGATTTCACTAGATGGCAATGGGGGATGGTTCATTTTTTTTTCATAGTGGGGTAGCATGAACAAAGGCCTAGGTGGGAGAATCCAGGGTAAGGATGGAGGGTGGAGAGTAGTCTCGGTTGGCTGGAATTTAGATTATGTGAAGAAGAGTAATACAAATAAGACTAAAAAAAGGACATTTCAGGAACCTCTAGAATTAAAGTGGATTTGTGGAAATAGCTTTTTCTGTTTTATAATGGCCACCAGGCCTTGAAGATTGAAAATTAGATATAGTTCAGAATCTTTTCACAATTATAATTAATGAATTTATAAACAAATATTTTTAAGCACTTAATCCATGTCAAGTTCTAAAAATATAAAGAAAGCTCAAAACAGTCCCTGCTCTCAAGATGCTTACATTCCAATGGGAGAGACAGCCTGTAAATATAAAGTGATATACAAGACATATACTGAGTATAGGAAAGGTTGTGTAGGAAGAGAAGACTTTATCTGCTAAGGGAATGGAAATGGCTTCTGACATAAGATAGCATTTGTGCTGAATCTTAAAGAAAGCCAGGGATTTTAAGAGGTAGAAATGAAAATACAGAGTATTCAAGGCATGAGAGATAGCCAGTGTAACATGGAAGATAAAGAAAGCCTAAAATGACAGCTGAATAAACTTGACATCAAATGAATAAATATGCCTTTCGTGTATGTATTACCACTGGATAGCCAAATGCCATTGAGTCAAACAAAGGATTCCTGTAAATAGCTCTCTGTTGTAGTCTTTGTATTGGATATGCCATCAAAACACTGTACTGTTTTTCATCCTTTGGAGCTGTACCTACTATTATTAGTTAATGAGATTTCATATCAGGTAAGTCCAATGCAAAGGTAAAGTTATGTATTTAGTATGGTAGCTGATATGTTTTGTAAATATTGTATGAAACATGATGGTTATATGAGTGGATAGAAGGGGACTTGTCCACAAGACATTTTATGAAGCAAGAAATAACCTATAGGAATTGTTTCTGGGACTTTTGTCACTCAAGAGTGCTTGTGTGAGTGTAACGTTAGTTACTTTTTACTGTGTCTTTACAGCAGACTAAGGGAGACTGTGAAATCTTTTCGTTGCTAAATTGGAGCTTTTACTGAAATAAAAATTCTAGTTAAATTCACCCTCCATCGTGCTGTTCGTTTCACCATCTATAAAGTGTGTAGGGTTGATCTTAAGTAGCCTCTAGAGTCCCTTCCAGCTCAAACTTTTTATAAATTTTAGTTGTACCTGTGGGGACTAACTCACAGGGTTGTTGTGAATGTCAGATTGAGAATATATTGGCAATATTATTTCATAATATATGGCTTGGAAACATTTTTCTCCTCATATCTATAAAGCATTGAGTTAATAAAGTTTTGTTTTTCATCTTCACAATCCTGTGAGATAGGTTTGTATGACTAGTATCCTCATTCTATGGAGAATGACACTGAGGCCCAGACAGTTTAAGAGATTTTACCCAGGATCACACAGTTTACGGGTGACAGAACTGAGACAAGAACCAAGGTCTTCTCTCCCACTGTCCCGCACTGTCGATCAATCAGTAACCACTTATTAAGCACTTACTTTATGCTAAGCACTGTACAAAGAAGCACTGGTGTTACAAAGGAAGGTTGAAGACTTTCTCTGCCCTAAGTAGCTCACATTCTAATGGAGATGACATGTCAATAACTGGATACATACAAGATGTATAGATGCCAAACAGCGGAATTGTTTATTTATTTATTTTTAAATTTTTATTTGATTTATTTAGTTAGGAGCCACTGGAATCTTAGTGAACAGGGGAGTGACATAGTCAAACCTGTGCTTTAGGAAAATCACTTGGGCACCTATTTGAAAGATGAGTTAGGCTAGGGAGAAAGTTGAGGCAGGATCAACAACCGGAAGGCTATTGTAATAGACCAGGCATGAGGTGATGGAGGCCTACATTAGGGCAGTAATTGTATGAGTATAGAGAAAGATGTTATGATGGTAGAAATGACCTGGCTTTATAATAGATTGCTTTTCTGAGGTCAGTGAGAATGATGAATCAAGGATGACATCAAGATTGTGACCTTGGGAGATTAGAAAGATGGTAGTGTCATTGACAGAAATTAGAAGGCTCAGAAGAGTTATATTCTAGATGTATTCAGCTTGACATGTTTATATGTATGTAAGGAGGATTTTGTTATCCTTTTTAGAGTTCAGTTTCTCAGGATCCATGGCCACGGCAATGTCTAGTTTCCAGGTACTAGATAATAACTCCCAGAATTGCCCCAAGGACCCTAGATAGTAATTCCTAGAATCATAGTGATAGACAGTTTCACTGAGGCTGTGCGGTAAGATATAGGGGTGACACAATGTCATATTTACTAGGCTTATGTAGAATGATGATATTGCTAAAGTTTATCTGTGAGCTTAATGTTGGCAAGATGCCTTCTTCGTCTGTTGCCCTATGAAGCAAGTGGGCACTGGTCAGTGAGTGGGGAAACCATGGAGAACCAAATAGGGGAATCCATGGGGGAACCCATTTGGGATTTGGGTAATGCATAGAGAGACGCGTGTACCTGTCCCAGTCGGCCCCAGCTGACCCTTGAGGGGACTTAGGGGAGTGCACAAGCTGTGCCTGTTTCTGTTGACCCCATTGAGATGAAGGGGTAGTTGCCCCAGCTTCTCACCTGCCCCTGCAAGAAGGGTGGTTAGGAAATGCTGTAGGAGCTGGTGCTCCCATTATTAGCAACTCCTTCTTGAGAAGACTAGACTAGAATGAAGCAAGATCATTAACCCCTCTGAAGCTGTCTTCCTATCCTTCCGGTCTGACCAGATCAAGAGTGAACCTGCTAGAGGCTGGAGTCCAAAAACTCCAGTGCCTCCTGTGTTATCTGTGAAATATTATAGGAATTTAATTTGAGATATTCAAGAGTTAGTTGGTACTGTGACATTAGAAGTTTCAGAGAGATTAGAGCTGAATACATAGATCTAGGAATCATCTACATACTGACAATGATTGAACCCATGGAAGCTTATGAGATCAAAAGGTCAGATACTATAGTGGGAAGAGAAACAGAGGGAGGACAAAGTTTTTACCAGGACAGAGCCTTGGAAGTTAGGCAGAATAACCTGGATGAAGATCCAGCAAAAGAGACTGAGGAGCGGTCGGATATGGAGGAGGAAAACCAGGAGAGAGTAGTGTCATGAAAACCTGCAGAAGAGATGGTAGATAGGAAAAGAGGGTGATTGTCAGCATCAAAGACTGCAGAGTTCAAGAAGGAGGAGAATTAAGAAAAGGCCATTAGATTTGGCAATTAAGAGATCCTCAGTAACTGGATAGAATAGATTCAATTGAATGATGATAACGAAAGCCAGATTATAGAAGGTTGAGAATTGAGTAAGAGGAGGGGAAGTAAAAGTTCCAATTGTACATAGTTTTCTCAAGGAGTTTAATGATGAAAAGGAGAAGAGAAATACCATGCTAGCTGGTGGGGATGATTGGATCAAGTGATAGTTTTTTTAAAGGACGTACATGTTTATAAGCAGCAAGGAATAGTCGATAGAGAGTGATTGAAGATTAGCAAAAGAATGGGAATAATGATAGAAAGAATTTACTGGACAAGATGGGATGGATGAAGAATACATGTCCTTGCCTTGTCAAGAAGAAGGGCTACCTCTTGATGTGAGAAAGAAGAGAAAGAGGAGTTAGTGGTAGAAGACATCTGAGTGATAAGAGAAGAGAAAGAGGAAGGGAAAAAGAAGAGTTTTTGGCTAATGCAATTTTTTTCAGGGAAGTGTGAGATGAGGTCCTTAGCTGCCTGTGGGGAGGGGAAACTTGAGAGGCTTGAGGAAGTATGGAATAGCTAGCTACTGTGGTGAATGGCAGATTAGAGAAGTATAAAAGGATTGCCATGCTGCAGTGAGTGCCTAGTTGAGATTTTGAAACTTAAATTTGTATGAACAAAGTGAGTACAGTTTTGTGATTGTTTTCCAGGTCCATTTAACAACCTGTCATTAGGAGCAAAGATGGCTGATGGAAGAAGTAATCCAAGGTTGGGGATTGGGAAGTCATGATTAGTTGTCAAGAAGGCAAGGGATTCAAGCACAGAGGATAATAAGTACTGACCTGGCTCACCCAGGAGTCAAGATAGAGGAGCGAGAACAGCGTAGCCAGTGCAGGGGTGATGACTTGGAAAGAAGTGAGGAGTGGAGGGACTGGAGGTCATGGTAAGGTTGAAAAAATGTTTGGGGTTCTAAAGCAGAGGAAATGATGAAATGACAAATATGATTAGATAAAGAAATTTCAGAGTTTGGTGATAATTTTGAAAGGATTCCATGTTTTCACATTGTTATTCAGTCGTTTTTCAGTCATGTCTGACTCTTTGTGACCCCATTTGGGGTTTTCTTGGCAAAGATACTGGAATAGTGTGCCATTTTCCTTCTCCAGCTCATTTTACAAATGTGGAAACTGAGGCAAACTGAATCAAGTGATTTGCCCAGGGTCATATAGCTAGCAAATGTCTGAGGTCAGATTCGAATTCATGAAGATGAGTCTTCCTGACTCCATGCCTGGCACTCAATCAACTGTGTCACCTGCACTCATAGTGCACAGTCCTCTTCTTATTCTGACATCTCTGCCAGATTTGAAGACAAAAATACATGCCTGATATAGATCTAATGTTTCTGAAGGTAATACTTAAGCTGACCACAGAGTATTTAAGTTTCATTTACCTAAGAGGTTTTCTTTGACCTTGGTTCTAAGTGAAGGATCATGTTATAACACAGTTTGTTAATGGGAAATTTCCAAATTTTCCTATGGAATTAAATGGAGACTTGGAGAGGAAAAACAGATATTGTACTTTGAAGCCAGGATGAAATCCTTCTAAATATTGAAAAGGAGAGTGACCCAGTATCATTACTGCCTCCAGCATTGTTTCAAGAAATTCTTCTTCCTTTTCTCTGCCTTTTGGTTGTTCTTTGGATCATGCAGTTACCCAGCCCATTCCTTCAACTACATAGCAGTCATGAATTTATTGTGTGATATTAGCTGTGTGCTATCACATAGCTGTGGTATTGTATTCTGTAGCCAGGCATATAAGACACAGCTCCTTCCCTCCAGAAGCTTACAACTCTTCTTTTTCCTTCCTAAGTATAGTCTTCCTTCACATCATCACCGGCATGATGCCTATGTGCAAGTCTGATCTGGTTAGGCTCATTTTTGAGCCTGTTTGGCCCCAAAATCTTCATTGGTTTCTCATTGTTTACCATGGAGATTTCAGATTCCTTTGCCTAGAAGGCAAGGCCCTAACCAACCGGGAACCATCCAAGCTTTCTAGCTTTATTTCAAAATACTTTTGAGTCCTTTTTATGGCCAAGTTGGCTATCACCCTCATTTTTTCTCTCTTTGTGTGTATGTATATGTATATTAAATATACATGTATTTATTAATTTTGTTTTAGCTATATAGATATATAGATCTCTCTCCCCATATATATCCATCCACATACATATACTATATATATATATATACATATACATATATATTTATACACATACATACATACATGCACACAGACGTATATACTCACAAACATACTTTATCTTCTCCCAGCTCTCTGCCTTTCTGTTCCCTGTATTTGGAATGTCTTTCTTCTCCACCTTTACCTGCTCATTTCCTGCCTTATTCAAATGCATCCCCTTCTATGAAGGTTTCCCTGATCAATTTGTTCAATAATACCTTCTATCTCACATTCACATTATATTATTTTGTATATCTTTGTTGCACTTATTATATAACAAAATGTAGAGTAGATATCAGATAACATACTTGAAATGGAATATGATATAGTGGATGGAGAACTGACTTTGGGGTCAGGAAGACTTGTGTTCAAATTCTTTCTCTTACATAGACTATCTGTGTAATCCTAATGCCCCTAAGAAACTCAATTGTAGAGTGAGTATAGATCTGTATTGGTAAAGGGGGTTTATTCACTGCAAATTGCCTATGCCAGTTAAATCTTGGTGTACCTCATTTCCCCTTTCTAGACTATAAGATGCCTGAGTAACCATATCTTATCTAATCATTATCTCCTTCACAGAGACTAGCCCAGTGCTTTCTGCACCATAAATGTCTAATGCATATTTGTTGAATGAATGTATGCCTATACATAATTCATCTTCTCACACACAATTAAGTACAAAATGAATGGTACAGACACTGAGGAATAGAGTCTGAGGGCTGGATAGGACTTCAGACATCTTCTAATCTAATCTGTCTCCAAAACATAAATACCTTCTGGGGTCATACCAGTCAAACAGGTTTCAGTTCACAGAGAACATTTCCTTTTCTTTAGCAAGAGGATGGTACAGGTCTCAGATATAATTCTAATCATTTTTGTGTAAAATTTTAATCTTAACACCCAAGTTGTTCTTGTAAAATAGTGGCAAAAAGTTTAAATGATATGAAGGAATTGAAAAAAAAATAAACTGATAACTTTTAGCTAGGAGTAGTCCCAGCAAAGGTTTCATGGAAGGTGAAACTTAGACTGGGTTTGGAAGAAATAGAAACATTTGGCTAGGTAGAGAGGAGATCAAAGCTTTACCAAGGGCATGGAGGTAGGAATGACCTTGGAGGATGAGGAATGGGAAGAGCTCTGCGTAAAGGAAAATTGTTTCTGTTGAGGGATTGTGGGAGATAAAATTGGATAAAAAACATGAAGGCTGGAGAGAGGAGTTTTGGGGAAAGATATTGAATATTATTTTAGTCATGTTGTATGTGAAGTGAGAGGAATACATCCAGGGAACCAGCAGGCAGTATAATAAAGGCTAGAGACAGAGATTTTAAAGTGAGCTTCATACAAATCCTGGAAGTCAATGAGTTGTTATCTGAGACCCATTTTGGACCTAGAGCCAGGAAGATATGATTTCAAATTCAGCCTTAGATACTTACAAGCTATATAATCCAGGGCAAGTAATTTAACTTCTGTTTTCCTCAGTTTCCTCATCTATAAATGAGGATAATAATAGCACTTACCTTCCAGGGTTGTTGTGAAGATCAAATGAGGTTATAATTGTAAAACATTTAGCACAGTGCCTGGCACTAAGTAAGCTCTATACAAATGTCAGCTATTACTACGATTTAACAATATAGCAGTTTAGAAAAGTAATTGTTTTAGGCCTTCTCTTATTTCCTGTTTGTTTTTGATATGCTTCTTATTTAATATTTCAATTTCCTTTTCTCCATGTGGATAATACAGATAAATATTATTTCAATATTCATATAGTATTTTAAAATTTGATTGGTTCTTTGCTTACATTATCTTATTTGAATCTTTGGACAGTTCCACAAAGTAAGTACTGCAAATATTATTGGCCCACATTTACAGATGTGGAAATTGAGACTCATAGAAATTAAATGAGCAGCCCATGGTCATAACAACTAGCATGTGTATTAGGTATAATTACAACTTGACTATAAGTCTCAAAGCACTGTTTCATCCTATCTCTTAGAGAATAATTCTTTGCTTACTGAAAATTAGGAATAATGTTCTTTCTAAATTGTTGCTGATGCTATTGGCATTTATTTTCTGGCCTTGAAAAAAAAATTGTTCTTATCAATAACCTTCAAGTAATATATTCTGCCTTAGTGCCCTTTTATCTTCCCCTTGCTCAACCATCTATATTTAATATTAAATGAAAACAAAAAAGTGCAGGTAGGTGGTGCAGTGGACCGAGTGCCAGGCCCGGAGTCTGGGCCGACTCATCTTCCTGAGTTCAAATCTGGTCTCAGACACTCACTAGCTGGGCGACCATCGGCAAGTCACTTAACCCTGTTTGCCTCAGTTTCCTCATCTATAAAATAGTACGGGGAAGAAAATGGCAAAACACTCCAGTATCTTTGCCAAGAAAACCCCAAATGGGGTCATGAAGAGTCAGACATGACTGAAAAACAGCTGAACAAAGTAAAAACAATATTTAAATTTTATCAGAGTAAATATTTGGAACCTAATCATGATCCTTTTAGTTCATAGAATGTAGTACGGGAGAGTTTCAATGAAGAACAATGGAGCCATACAGGGACAGCAGTTAAAAAAACTGTATTACTACTAGAAAGGGTAGGAGGAGAACAGATACCAACAGGCAACAGTCTCAGTGTGAGGTCCCCAATGCCCTCAGCCAAGGGCAGCACCCAGTGGGGTAGCATATGGATGTGGAACTCTGTAATGGCTTTTATATTCTAGACAAAGGCCCAGAGACCTCTTGGGGCTCAGATTTTTATAAAGTTTAAGACAAAGAGCCAGCTGGCACCAGTAAGAGAGTGCTCTCTCACAATAGGGGAAAATAATAGTATGGACAGGTCCAGTGAAATGAGGATATTTTCTAAATAGCCTAATAAGGAAAAATAAGGAGCATGGATGTAGGGACTTTACCATCTGGCAAAGGGCTAGGGTGGGGGGAGAATAATTCTAACCTCTGGGTTTATTAACCTTAACATACATGCATCCTGTGGGGCTGAGGTTATACCAGTCAAACAGGTTTCAGTTCACAGAGAACATTTTCTTGTCTTTAGCAAGATGATGGTGCAGGTCTCAGATATAATTCTAATTTTTTATATAAAATTTTAATCCTAACACCCAAATTGTTCTTGTAAAACAGTGGCAAAAGCTTCAATGATATGAAAATGCTGCCCTTGATGTAATAATATGTATGTGTGTAGAATATTTGCTAAGTAGGGGAAATGTTTTTGCCATCAATTCATGCCTAATGATAAACAAGAAAATCTCTTTGATTGGTGGCTGGAAGATTGGACTCTGAAACTTGCTTCCTCGCTCTACCTCCAACTATATTAAGTCTTAGAAATGTTAAGGGTATTTGCTTTGTAATTTATATGTAACAAATGCATCTTTAGTAGCATAATTTGGAGGAAAAGCTAAGAAGGGTAAACCTATATTATCGTTGAAAAATGAAGTAGCAGAATATGGAGACCAAGCCCAAGACAACTGGATTCAAATTGAGGCTCTAACATTGGTTATGTGATCATGGGCGAGTCACTTAGTATCTCTGAGCTTTTTCTCACCTATTAAACAATGCTTGTATTACCTATCTAAAGGGTTGGGGGGATTATCTTTGTGAATTTAAGGCCTCACACAGAAATATGAGTTTGGGGAGCCAAGGTGGTGAAGTAGAAGCAGGGACCTGCTTGAGCTCTCCCCCCAAACTCCTCAAAATACCTGTAAAAATGACTCTAAACAAATTCTAGAGCATCAGAAGCCATGGTGTTATGTGGAATAAGTATGTGGTGTATGGGTGCTCTTTGGAATTATGATTTGCCCACAAATGCTGAAGATTTAGTCATTATATAGAATGATTGTGACACTTTTCAGCTGTTACTAACCACAGTAACAGCAAATCTCTCCCTTCCCACATACTTATTCCACATCACACCATGAAGCAATAAGTCCACAAACTTGCAGGACAGTCTGCTGGTGTATGCCAAGAAAAGAATAATGAAAAGCCCTGATCTGTTGACTGAGAACAGAAATGGAACAGAGCATGTTGTGCGTTCCTGTAAGCTCTGCCTGATTTTGATCAGTTCTTTAATTGGTTTTCTATTTTGGTCAAAAAGTAATTTTTGGTATTCATAGTGGGCTAGAAGTTCTTTGGGTGCAGTGGATAGAGTTCCAGGCTTGGAGTCAGGAAGACTCATCTTCCTGAGTTTAAATCTGGCCTCAGATACTTACTAGTTGTGTGACCCTGGGCAAGTCACTTCACCCTGTTTGCCTCAGTTTCCTCATCTGTAAAATGAGCTAGAGAAGGAAATGTCAAGACACACTAGTATCTTTGCCAAGAAAACCCCAAATAGGGCCATGAAGAGTTGAACATGACTGAAAACAACTGAATGACGAAAGAAATTCTTTGATGTTTCTGTGTGAGTGGAAGAAAAAGCCCACAAGTATGCACCTCAGTTCTTTTAGTCTCCCATAAAAGCTTCAGAAGACAGATTTTTTTTTACCATATTCCCAATAGTCTCCTTTGTTTCCTTTGGTAACTTATTAGGTAGTGAGAACTCTACAAGGAAATGGCTTTAAGAAACAGCTGGATGGATATCTTCTGGATGCATAGAAGAAGAGATTTATTCATTCAACATTTGGGGGTAAAAATTCTGAGTCCAACAAAACACAAGGGAACAATAGATCAAAAGGAGTTTATTTAGAGGCCCATCATTATAGGAAGGACTCTGAAGAAAAGTCCCCATGAGGACAAAAGTACAGTGAGGGGAGCCTACAGAAGAGTCCACCTCATTTCTCTCACTGGGAGAGATAACAGAGTTTTTTTTTTTTACCTAGGAAAAGCAATTTATTATTTTGAAAGCTGTCTCTAACTGTCCTTGCAGGCAAGAAAAAAAAATTACTTGTTTTCTCTATTGTTAGCCTTGCAGGGGGGCGGTGTGTGTGTGTGTGTGTGGGAGAGGGAAGCAAAGCAGCTTGTTTCTTCTATGGTTGTCTTCACCACATCACCCCCGCCCCATCTCACCCCCTCACTCAATAAACTGTTTGTTGTAGTTCAGTGGTTTTCAGTTGTGTCCAACTCTTTGTGAAACCCCTACTTGGGGTTTTCTTGGCGAAGATATTGGAATGGTTTGCCGTTTCCTTTTCTAACTAATTTTACAGATGAGGAAACTGAAACAAATAGGGTTAAGTAAGTTGCCTAAGGTCACATAGCTAGTAAATGTGTGAAGCCAGATTTGAACTCAGGAAAATGAATTTTCCTGACTCCATGCCCAGTACTCTATCTACTGTACCCAGGGAACTTCTAGTCCACTATGAATACCAAAAATATGCCTGACTCCAGACCCGGCACTTTGTCCACTGTGCCACCTACATGCCTCAATAAAATGCAGTGGCTACCTATTTCCTTCAGGGTCAACTATAAAATCATCCATTTGGCTTTCTAAGTCCTCCTTAACCTGTCTCTGCTTCTCTGTCTCTCTGTCTCTGTCTCTCTATTTTTGTCTGTCACTGTATTTATATAGTAGTTTGTATGCTGTCTTCTATTAGACTGTGAGATCCTTGGGAGCAGGGACTGTTTGGGGTATTTTTGCCTTTCCTTCTATCTCCAGAACTTAGCACAGTGCCTAACACATAGTAGGTACTTAACTGATGGATCAGTGATTTTTTGATTCTGAAGCAGGCTCTTATTAGAGCTGCTACTTATTAGAAAGGGATGATGATGTGAAATAATATGTCAGAGGAGACATGCAAGATACATTTCTGCACGAGTTTCATTTTATTTGCATTTTGACATACCTATTGCATAGATTTTCTAAGAGTCCTAGCTAATTACTTTATTGATGAGAATACCCTTCCCCATTTCAGACTTTTTCTCCCTTGTCCTCCCCTCCACACATTTTAGCTTCTTTATATGTGCTTGCTTCAGTGATAACACATGGGAGGCGCTGGAGGTTTCTGGACTCCAGCCTCTAACAAGTTCAGTCTTGATCTGGTCAGATAGGAAACAGCTTCAGAGGGGTTAAAAATAAGTTTTATTCTAGTCTAGTTTCTCTAATACAGTATTGCTGATAACAAGCACCTCCTACAGCATTCCCTAATCACCCTTCTTGCAGGGGCTGGCGAGAAGGGGGGACAACTAGCCTTATGTCTTGATGGGGTCAATCGAGACAGGCATACTTGTGCCCTCCCCTAAATCCCATCAAGCCTCAATGGGGGCGGGTTGAAACACACAAGGATTCCCTGTGCTTTCCCCCAACTCACTGACCAATGCCCACCTGTTTTATAGGGCACTGGACAAAGAAGGCATCTTGCCAACATTAAGCTCACAAGTTAACTTTAGCAATATTGTCATTCTGCGCAAGTGTGGTAAATATCAGTTATGTCACTCCCGTAATCTCGCAGCACAGCCTCAGTAGGACTGTCTGTCACTATGATTCTAAGAATTGTATCTAGGATCCTAGAGACTATTCTCGGAGTTATTATCTAACACCTGGAAACTAGACATTCCCATGGCCATGGATCCTGAGAAACTAAACTCTAAAAGGATTAACAAAATCCTCCTTACTGACAGTGCTGTCTTCCCTCCTTAGAATGTAAGCTCCTTGAGGGCAGGGATTGCCTTGCTTGACTATATTTGTATCCCTAGTGCATAGCACAGTGCCTGGCCCATAATAAGAATTAATAAATGTCTGTCTGTCTGTCTATCTACCTATCTACCTATCAAACGGATGCCAGCTGGGAATAATTTTACCAGTGAAATGAGAAAGCTATGATAAATCATTCGGTTACCTTTGTAGGATTATATAGAAAAAAGAAGCACATTGTATCCATAGGTAGCCTTGAAAAATTTCTCATCCAAAAGAACTCTGTGATCACACTGTTCTTCATAACTGTTCAGAGGCAATTAGGTTGGGAGGCAAGGGGTCCTAGCAAGTCTTTGGATATACTTCTTTTACAACTACGTCTACAACTACTCTCTTCTATGTTTTGCCTTTTGCAGAAGGTGAGTGAGAAGGTTGGAGGAGCAGAAGGAACCAAATTAGACGATGACTTCAAAGAAATGGAAAGGGTAAGTCTTTATCATCTTGAATAATTTTTGCCCTTTGCTGAGTAATGTCAGAGAGAGGAGAGGAATGGAATAGTGGAAGTTACTCTTCTCATAGGTGTGAAGAACCACAGGTATCCTCAATTACTTTTATTACAGAATAACCTTTAAGTATGTTTGCATTGCCACAAATTGCTTTTTGTATGGACTGAGCATCTGCTGGTATTTTGACTCTATTCTTGAATGAAATACCAGGTTCAGCATCAATAAACTAGGCATAAAATGGGGGGGGTTCTAGTTATTTTGGGCTTTGGCTTTTTCAGTTTTCTTTCCTCAAATGGAATAATGTAGTAAAAGCAGAGTTAACAATCCCTTGTGGGTTAATAATAGCAGATATCAATGAAGGAACTTTAAAATCAGGAAGCTTGCTTAATTAAAATTGTTGTAAAGGATAATAGAAAGAAAGACTTGTCCCTGGACCATTTCTATCTAACTCTCCTTGAAAAAGTGAGATGATGGTGATGGTATTTATATAGCATTTTAAGGTTTGTAAATTATTTGTATATTCATTGTCTCATCTGTTTCTCACAACAATCCTCTAAGGTAAGTGGTACAGTTATTACTCTCTCTGTTTTGACAGGGGTTAGATAATGTATTCATAGACACAAGTTTGTGTCTGAGATGGGACTACTCGACTCCACCTGCAAGCCCTGTCTCCAGAATACCAGGCTGCCTCTAGTCTCACCACTCACAGAGTCTCTAATTTTGCCTTAGCTACATCTTTAGGAAAGAATTGGGGAAGTGATAGGGAGTGGTATCTTAGGGTCTTGATGCTGATGGAAATGTAAAACTGCAAAGTATGACAGTATTAGTTTTGCTAATGGTTATTTTTAAACTCATACACTTAGTTTGGTTAATAGAATTTTTGAAAACAAACAAATCATGAGCCACCCTAAAACCCAATTGTGAATATTGCAACAACAGCCATGCTGGAGGGTTTGCAGTTCCTACGTCAAAACAAAATATGTACTCAATTTAAGTTGCCATAGACCAAAGTTTCCTTTCAAATGTTCATGTTGACTGTGGATCCCTGAGATCTGGATATTATAAGGAATTCAGGCATGAAGAGTAAGAGGTGTCAAGCACATAACCTTAGGCTAGAACCAGATTAAAATGTTATTGGAAAATCATAAATAAAATAAATATAAATGGATAAAACCTAAATAACTTTACCTTTTAAAATTGTCAATATATGATCTGTAGGGATCCCTACGTACAGATTAGTTGCCCCCAATTCTATTTAACTTAGATATCATTGGACTAGGAGATGCTTTGGGGAGCTATGGGATATTGCTAGATAGCAAAGTTTAGGGTTGGAAGAGAACAAAAACAACTGACATATGATGTAGGAAAATGTGTAGACTAGGGGACAAAATAACTGAAGTGGCCAAATAAAAAGAAAAGACCAAAATATCAAGGATATGTTCATGGAAAGATCAGAACCTATAGAGAGATTCTAGGATTCTTAAGGCATCAAACAGTTGAATACTAACTGATTTGGTACTATTTTGATTCGCAATAAATTGATCAACAAGTAATTATTAAGTGCCTACTATGTTCCAGGAACCATAGCAGGCACTGGGGATACAGACACAAAAATTTGGACAATTCTTGTCATCAAGGAGCTTAAATTTTATTGTCCAAAGGAATGTACCCATTTAGCAAAACAGGAAAGTCTCTATTGGTCTCTTTTAGACATCAAAAGTTGGACTAATGATGATAACTTCACTTAGAGGTAAGTAGGACAGGCTAGCTAAGGAATGGAAACCTTATAGGTCAGAGCTAAAGCCTACATACAGTGGTTTAAATTTGTAGTAGGTATAGGTCAAGAGAATAGGGATGGAAAGTAGGCCATTGCCAGTAGAAGAAAGAACTAGCAATCAGAATCTTGAATTATAATTTTTAAAATAAATTTTATTGATAATATCTGTTTTTATGTGAACTATATTTCCCAACAAATTCCTCCTACCATCTTCCCTTCCTTTCCCAGAGAACCATCCTTTATAATGAAGAAAGAAAAAAGAGGGGAAAAAAGTTCAGCAAAACTAAGAAGCATATTGAAAAAGCCTGATATGTACAGTGTTCCATTCTCTTCTCATAGACTCCCACTTCTGCAAAGAGCAGTGGAAAGTGGCTTCTGTTTTTTCAGGTTCAAACTTGGTCATTACAATCTCCTAAGTGCTTTCCATTTCTGTTGTTGCATTCATTTTTTTTCCTGGTTGTTTTTACTTCACCTTGATATCAGTTCCTAACTCCCCCTTTCTGTTGAGAACATCCTCTTTCAGTGACTGAGGTTCTCAACCTCCACATTACTCTCTCCTCTTCACTCTCCCTGACTATCCATATCTAATCAGTTGCCAGATCTGTCAGTTCCACCTCCAAAATATTCTAATTTGTACCCTCTTCTCTGCTGACTCTAGCTACTACCTTATTCCAGAACTTCATCACCTCTCATCTTAACCCTTGCAATATCTCCTAATTGGTCTCTCTTGTCTCCAGTCCATCTTCCTCAATCATAAGTCTGACCAGGTCACTACTTGTCTCAGAAATCCCCCTTTTAACTCTCAGCCTCAGTTTCTTCATCTCTAAAGTGGGGATAATTATAGTATCTCACAGGGTTTTGAGGATCAAATAAACTCATATGCTTAAAGTACTTTGCGAACCTTAAAGTACTATATAAATGGTAACTTTAAACTAGAGATTGAGATCTTGTTTTTTGCAGCATAAGCAGATAAGGCTAGGGGATCCAGATAATTCATTTCTTAGAAAGAGTGATTCAGTCTTCCAATTTCTGGGTGAAGTTAAAAAGACTAATACCTTTGGCGAACAGGGTAGTTTCCGTCACAAAAACCTCTGGGAAAAGGAGGAAAATAAAAAGCCGGGCCATTACCTGAATACATGATGCAAATAAATTGGGAAAATTAGCCAATAAAAAGTAATTAAAAGGGAAAAAACAGGATCAGAAATGTAAAAAAAAAATTCTAACATAGGTAAGCCTGAATATGCCTTCAGCTCTGCTTCTCATGTATTGTAACTCCAAGGGAGAGCATTCTTACAGCCAACACCAGAGGCTGAGCCAACCATCTGGCAAAAAAGTGCCTCAGGGGAAACAAAAACCTTACTCAAAAACCGTAGGCTTTTCTCCAAACCCAGTCAGCCCTGCTCCCTATGAACTGAGAGAAAATGGTCTTTGAAAGACAAAATGCAGTCAAAACAGTCTTATGCCTATTTAATTCTCATCTATTGCTCCCTATCAATGGGCTCATTCCCTGTTGCCTATAAACAAGCCTAGGTCTTCCCTGTTCTTTAAAAACAAACAAAAAAAACCAAGTAAGCCTTCCCTATCCCTCAAGTTACCATCCTGTATCTGTGTTCTGGTTCATAGCCAAACTCCTAGAAAAATCAGTCTGCATTCATTGCTTCTACTTCCTGTCCTTTCACTCAGTTTTCCACTCCCTCACCTTCGCCTGATTGAAAGTGCCTTCTCCAAAGTTTCCAGTGCCAAGTCCGATGATGGTCCTCAGCCCTCACCTTTCTTGACCTCTGTGCAGCATTTGACATTGACGACCACCCTTGGATTGTCATCCATATCTTGTACCCTAACTGTGGATATATCCCAAGACTCTGTCCAGGGTTTCTCTATACTTTATTCCCTTTCTCACAATAATCTCATCTGCTCCCATGAATTCAGCTATATGTATTCAAATATATTCAGCATGATTTTTTCCTGAACTCCAATTCTGCTTTCAGTATCTATTGGAAATTTCAGCTGGTTATTCCCTTAGGCATCTTTAATTCATACATCCAAAACTGAGCTCGTCATTTTTTTTCTCCTAACTTTGCTACGTCTGTATCACAACTCTTTCAGTGACCTTAATTCTTAAACCCACCAGCACCTTGAAGCAACTAGGTGTTGAGCCTAGGGCCAGGAAGACCTCAGTTCAAATCCAGATACAGCTACTTCCTAGTTAGCCCCCACATGCCTCAGTTCCCTCATCTGTGAAATGGAGAATGAGAACATCTACCTCACAGGGTTGTTGTTAGGATCAAATGAGATGCTTGTAAAAGTGCTTAGCACTGTGCCTGGCATACTTTAGAAGCTAAGCAAATGCTCCTTTCCTTCCTTCTCCCACTCTCTCCCAAATGCTTAACCATTTGACAAATCTTGTCAGTTCTGTTTCCAAAACAGCTCTCATCTCACACAGCTACCTGTCTACTTCATACCCTCATCATTTTTTTATCTGGATTACCACAATAGCCTCCTAACTGTTCTCTTTCATCTCTAATCCACAATCCATGTATCTACTAAAGTGATATTCCTAAAGCACAGATATGACCCAGTTACTTACCTGCCCCCAAGTTTCCAGTGGCTCCCCATTGCTCATAGGATAAAATTTAAAAAATCTCTGACATCTAAGCTCATCATAAACTTTCTTCGGCCTGCTTTTCTGGGTTTATTGCATATTATTCCCCTTCACATGAACTATTCCTTTTCAGGCAAATGAAACTACTTTTCTGTTTCTTATTTACAACATTCTAGTTCCCATCTTCATGTTTTGCACAGGCTATTATTTCTCATGCCTAGAATACATTCCATCTTTGCCTCTGCCTCTTAGCATTCCTAGTCTCCTTCAGTTCTCAGCTTAAGAGTTACCTCCTACACAAGCTTTCCCTGATTCCTTCCAGGTCCTGTGGACTCCCCTCCTCTGAAATAATTTTATATTTACTATGTGTGTATGTGTGTGTATGTGTTTGTGTATACATGTATATATATGTCTGTATATATACACATATTACATTGAGAAGTATATATGAAACATAATATGTATAATATATATTTTATGATATGTAGTATATAATTTATATTATTCCATAATATATATTATACCCCAGTGCTTCTCAATGTTTTATATATATATATATACATACATAATAACATTTTATATTTAATTTTTTGTGATCATTTCTATCCCTTGTTGGATTGTGAATTCTCCTCCTATCCCAGGGATTCCTAAATTTTGTCAATCTCCCTATCTCTAGGCTTTCATTAAACTTCCCCATGTCCCCTATTAAATATGAAAGGAAATAAAATCAAGAATTTAGCATATGTATGCACATAAGAAGTAAAATAGATCAATTTTAATGTAATGCATAATTATTTACTAAATATTTCCCTTACCCTTGAATAAGCTTCTCGTACTCCCTGCAAGCATATGTACCTGAGGTTGCTTTAACCATACTTGTAAAAGGTACTGATTTGGTTCTATTCTGGTTTTATTTAATGATATGACCATTAACATTTAGGTCACATATAGAATTTGAGTTTATTGTGGTGTGCTGTGTGAGATGCTGGTCCAAACTAAATTTTGACAAACATTTATTAGCACTTACTGTGGACTAGGCATTAAGGATGCAAACATGAAAAACAATACATTTCCCTGGCGTTACAGTTTAATAAGTTTATAGTGTGCACAAATAATGTTAACAAGATAAAAATGAGTAAGCACATTGGAAAGGTCAAAGAGAAAGGCCCAGGAGATTCAAACAGGGAGTGATGAAGTTGTGGTAGAGCAAGAAGTCTCAGGCTGGGGAAGTCTTAGAACAAGAGGAATTGAAAAACACTAACGGTGCAGGAGCAAGCAGGAGGGTGAACCAAAGTGGCAGCTTCTGAGGAATCGGGTAAGGTAATGAGTAATCTAGATTAAGCCAAACCGCTTGGAGAGAAAAGAAACAAGGATGGAAAATCAAAACCCAAAATGAGGAGAACATCCAAAGTACTCTAAGCTCCTTTGGTAATGGAGAAGAAAGCTTGTCATGCCCCAAGGATCCATTATCTCCCACTCTCCTTTTGGTAGGAGAAGCGGGAACATCCTAACTGCTGCTTCTCTGTTTTTAAATTAACTTTTGTATTCTGAATTCAACACTAAAAAAAAGAACAGTTCCATGTGCATAGTAGAAAATGGAGAATTTTCATGAAATTACAAATCATTATGTACAGTTTGCTTCCCCTTTAAATATAAAATAAATTCAAAATCCAAAATAAATTCAAAATATAACTTTCAGAGCTGTGCTTTTCTTTTACATTTTAAATAAAACATCTTCCTGGGACCCAGGAAACAGACTTTTGTCTCACCCTGCAGACCTTGTGTCTTACTGGCAGGGTTCTGCAGCAAACTTTGTATTCCATACCTGTTCCCTGAGGCAATTGAAATTTGTTAGCCATGGAGATGAGGAAATCTGGAATCTCACACTCTTTCTCCTTTTCTTTTGCTTATTAGCCCCATAAAAGCCATTGCAGTTCAACTTCCAGTCACTCCCAAGAGAACCCCCTTCATAGGATCTGCAATTTTGGGAAGACAGAGAGAGAGAGAGAGCTAGCTCAGTTTAGCTTTATTCCTGAAGGGACAATTACACAATTGAATGCAATAAATTAGAGGTTGACATCAAGTATTGCCACTGGATAAAGCAAGTGGGGATTCCTAAAGCTCATTTCTCTAGTATCAACCACCAAAGACACTCTCCAGCTGAGATGCACTGAAAACACAGGTGTTTGCCTCTTAACCCCGACAGCCTCCTTGGTGAGACCATTGAATGTAATAATGGGAATGTGTTACTTCCACAGGCTCCCTGCACAGTAAGTGTTTCTCCCCAGTAATTTAAGTGCCAATATGTGAAACTGTTTTTGTTGCTTAAATACACACACAGACACACACACAGAGCTCCTTAAAAGCTTTGTTAAACACTATCTGAATATTTTCCTGGGACTCAATTGGCTGGATGGATTTGTTGAATGAGAAACCAGAGCTTCTCAATCAAAAGTCTCAATGTTTGTGGTGCAGTTAAATGTGCCCAATAATAAACTTTAATTCAGGAAAAATAGAACTAGAAGGACTTCAGTGTGATCCAGTCCAACCTTCTCATTTTACAGATGGGGAAACTGAGGCACAGGGCAATTAAATGATTCGCTCAAGATCACACAGGTAATAAGTGAGATTTGAACCTGGGTCCTCTGATTCTGGTGCAGTGGGTAGAGTGCAGGGCCTGGAGTCAAGAAGACATCTCCCTGGGTTCAAATCTGGTTTCAGACACTAGCTTTGTCACTTAACCCTATTTGCCTCAGTTTCTTTATCAGTAAGATGAGCCGGAGTAGGAAATGGCAAACCACTCCAGTATCTTTGCCACGAAAACCTCAAATGGGGTCACAAAGAGTCAGACATGACTGAAACAAGTGAACAACAGCAACCTCTGACTGTACAACCAATGTTCATTACTCTGTGTCATGACTGGCTTGATCTACATTGCTGAGCCCAGGAGCAACAAAATAAAGGTGTTTCCTTTGTCATTTTTCCTGAAGAAATGAAGCCACAGTTTCTAAATTAGGACTAAATCTGTCTTGGTCTGCTGCATTCTGGACTTGGCCTTTAGTGTGGCTGTTCCATAGAAGCAGCATTAGCTGAATGTAATTTCAGATAACAACCAAAGCAGCAAACAAGCCCCAGGGCAGGGGATGGGCATACATTTATTTTTGTCAAGTCCTGAAATGGGGATCTCAAATATGTATGGGCAGGGAAAACTCCTTCTTTTAAACACAGAAGGAATAGAAGGAGGGATAACTTACTTATGGAAAATGCTGAATAAAAAAATATCAAAATCATAGTTATCTCAAGTTCTAGGAAAACTACTTCTTCATAAGAATTTGTGTTGTATAACATTTAAAGCTGCTCTCATCTTATGCAACATGAAACTGAAGCCTGGAGAGCAGAAGTGATTTCCGGTTCAGTAGCAGGACTGGGATTTAAATCCAGGTCCCCTGACTCAAAATCCAGTTCTAGGTAGAAAAGTTCACTCCTCTGGAGAGCTGCTGCTCTTTCATATGAATTCCTTCATAGTAATGTCTGTGGAGATTTGCAAGCTGGTAAACCTTGGCAAGGTCAGTTTTTCTGGTCTGAACCTTTTCTGGTCTCATTAAGACTCTGTCTGCCAAGGGATGTTAAATCTGTGTTTGTTTTTAAATCTTAGGGACAATATAAGTAAACATTTGGTACAAAAATAACTATGCTTTACATACCTTAAGAGTTATCGGCAGTACCATATATAGGAACTAAATTAATCTATTTATCGATAGAGTAAACCTGCATAACTCTCTTGCCTTTAGTCTTAGGAAGAAAGGTGATCTTTAGAAGCCTGATTAACAACAACAACATACGTAAAAAGGATCTTTCCCACCCCAAATTCTAAGCTTTTCAGTTTAAGTCTCTTAATCTTTACTTTGAATTCTGGGGCTTGATGGAGAAATGTTTTTCACTATGACAGACTCCAAGTGGTTTCCATAACAGAAACTAGCAGCTTAACAAGTAAGAGAGAAATGTCACAATATGTAAGAAGGATAGAGACCAGCTGTTTTTCTTCTTCGCAGACAGTTGAGACCTGACATTGTGTTAAAGCTGGAGGAGTATTATGCAAGGAAAACACTAGCTGATGTGGGGGTGTCGTGAGACACTGAAAACTGCCTTAAGATGCGTGATGCAGGGAGATGGAGCATCTCCTTTTTTGAGCCCCACTGTGAAGGGATTAGGTGATAGTTTGTGAATGGTTCAGGTTCAGTAATGTCTGCGAAAGTGGGGATACCATATGCTTTAATAATATATCTCTGTCACGAAGTATCATGTTGATGAGTATACACATTGCTGTTGATATGTCTAGAAAGCATCTGGGTGTCTAGGTAGATAGAGCACTGGGCCTAGAATCAGTAAGACCTGAGTTCAAATCTCACCCCAGATACTTAATAGCTATGTGACCCTAGGAAAGTCACTTAACCTCTGTTTGCCTTAATTCACTGGAGAAGGCAAACCTCTCTATTGTCTTTGGCAAGAAGAACCCATGGACAGTATGGTTCACACTGTTACAAAGAGTTGGACATGGATGCGCAACAATTGATATGTTGGTAATATGTTAATATTTGTTGTTGGCATTAGTACTAAAGAACGCTTTATATTTATATTTGCTTATTGGATTAAAAAATTGCCTAGATAATAGATTCCATTCACAACAAGTTAGTTCATAGGGCATGCTTTAGATTATAAAACTATGACATGCTTATGTACTTTATTTTTCTTATATGCATTTAAATTTTTTTTATTTTTTTCTTTTCCCATCACTTTGTAATATCCTTTCCCACTCTGTTCTGCACCCCCAGTCCCAGAGTAGCAGCCCTTCTTTATAGCAATTAGGTAGTGAAGCAAATCAAGTGTGTCTGAGAATTCATGATCTTATTCTTTACCTGTAGGTAGCTAGGTGGCTCAGTGGATAGAATGCTGGGTCTAGAGTGAGGAAGACTCATCTTCCCGAGTTCAAATTTGGCCTCAGACACTTGCTGGCTGTGTGACCCTGGGCAAATCACTTAATCATGTTTGCCTCAGTTTCCTCATGTATAAAGTGAGCTGGAAAAGGAAATGGCAAACCACTTCAGTATCTTTGCCAAGAAAAACCCAAATGGAGCCACAAAGAGTTGGACACCACTGACAAACTACTGAACACACACACACACACACACGCACACACACACACACACACACATACACACACACATTATATGCCATCCACTTTTCTGTCATGAGGCAGGATATATGTTTCAATATAAGCCTTTCCATGCCATGATTCATGGATAATTTGGTTAGAGTTCTGAGCTCTTTGAAAGTTGTATCATGTTTTTTTCTTCATCAATGCTTTTTGACTTTTTTCAGAAAGTGGATGTCACCAGCAGGGCTGTGATGGAAATAATGACCAAAACAATTGAATATCTTCAACCCAATCCAGGTAAGGGAAGATATTACTAACCTGGAATGTCCTTTCAAGGTAACTACCCTGTTTTCTTGATATACTTTCTATCAATTCCATTTTTATCTCAGGATCCTGGACCTAGAATCAGGAGACCTCATTGATTAGCAGCTCAGTCTACTGAGCTTCTGTTTCTTCCTCCAGGAAGTAGAGATAATGATTGTTTTGTTACCTACTTTATAGGGCTTATTGTAAGGAAAGCACTTAGGAAACTTCCAAGATCTGTAGAAATGTGAGCTAGTGTGCTGGCCCCCAGGTACCTGGCCTGATTGTGTAAGCAGCAACCACCTGGGAAGAAAGTATTGGGTGGTGTGGAGCAAATGTCCTACTTCATAATGTCTAAAGGAGTGTCTGCTTGGTAGTAGGAGTCAGGGCAGATCAGAAGGTCATGGATCTTGATCCATTCAAAGGTCCGGCTGATTATATTGTTCCCAACTTAATGGTGAGATCTAGACTAGTGAAGACTTTTCCTAAATGAGCTGTCCAAAGCAGGCCCTTGGAATGGCTGCCAGGGTAGTAGGAAACTATTCTGCTAGACCAGCTAATTTGGGAAATGTTCAACATGATCTTGATATGGGTAGTGTCTGGGATGCAGTGGTTAAGAGAATACAAATTCCACCCCATTTTGATCACAGGCCACTTTCCCCAAATCAGGCTCACAAGTTGGCTCCTTTACCCCTCCGAAGATTATGCTATAACAGTCCAGGCAGCCTGGGTTGCCCACATCTTATTTTGGAATGGTGGTTCTATTGAACTGTCATGGTAAGAAGCTACCAGTGGCCTTGACTTTTAATTTTTATCTCTATTCCACTTCGTAAGAAGTAATGAAACTGTAGGAGACAATAATGTACTCTCATTGGAAAGATCCCAGAGGAAGATGATTGCTGGAGTAACCAACTTTATTGTTCTTTCCTTATGGGATCCTTCCACTGAGGATGCATTATTGGCTCCTGAAATTTCTTCATTTCCTGTGACCTCCTCAGTCACAATGGCAGCATTGTATATAAGTAAGCGTTCCTGAGATGTTGTTTTCAAAATGAAAGGGATGAAGGAGGAAAAAAGGAGAGGAGCCTTCAGAAATGACCTTGAGTTTTAGATTTAGAGCAGAGGAGCTGGGCACAAATTTTGGGTCTCAGTTCTGTCACATTCAATCTGGATGACTTTAGGCAAGTCACCTGACTTTTCTTTGTCCAAGTTTCCTTATCTTTAAAATGAAGGAGTTATATTTGATGACCTCTGAGGGTACCTCTGGCTCTGGATCTGTTATCCTATGATGAGACAACCAAGAGTTCTAGAGTTTAGGGATGTATGGAAATGGGATGTATGAGACTTTCCCCATGCATATGGCCTGGCTTGGTTACCAAATATAAACCTTTAACAATTATAGCAAGCTTAAGCAGTGGGATTAACCATGTAACAAGAGTTTACCAAGCATATAAAGCTATTTTTGACCTTGAAGGCCTGGAATCATATTCCTCAAAAATACAATCAAGTCAAAGGAAAGAGGGTAGGTAATAGTGATGGTGATGGCTATATGGTTACCAGAATTAGAAAGGCAAGGCATTCCAGTTAGGAGCAGCAATTAATGTCAGTGGCTATAATAAAGCTGGTAATCATCTTCCATACTAAAGTAGTCTGGTCTAGCACATGCTTGGCTATTATTTCAATACCGGACCATTATACCCTTATTCCAGTGCTTGTTATCCCTCAAAGAGGGAGGAAAAAGCAGCCAGATAAGATTTCTTCAAAATGGGGCAGTGACTCTGCAGAAGTATACTTCCTTGGTGACTTTTCTGGTGTGTCTGGATTTGTATTCTCTTGTGTTATGCATGTCTCTGGGGAAGTATTATGTGCCAGGCTGTGCTACAAACTGCAGAGAAAGGAGAGAACAGATGGGTTTATTCTTTTAAGGTATCTAATGATTTTTAACCTCCAGAGTCTCTACAGTTAAAATCTTAAAAAGATATTTTAATTAAGCCCAAAATGAACTGAATCAAGACTTGTTTTTACCTCATCAAAAATATTGCGAGAGGACGTGGTTTGGAATCTTTTAAAAATAAATTATTCTTGGAAATAATACATTTTTATAGTATGTTGAATGTACTTATGAGCTGCCAGAAGAGAAAAGGTTTATGGGTCTTTGAGAAGTATGTGGACATCTGCCACAAAGGAAAATGACAACTATACCTGGGGCCAATATAATGTCAGTTTTAGCTATAGCAATTAAGGGGAAAGGAATTAAGCTTTTTAGATTGGAGTTCAAGTCATTAATGAAAACTAATGTCATTACTACCTACCACCCCTACCACCACCAACAAAAGACTCTCATTTAGTAGTTCTGCAAAATTTAAGCAACTTTTATTCAACTGGCATGTTTGGGACTTGATTATTTGTCTGCTTTTTACCTCACTGAGAGCAAAACCTTAAATCATAAAGCCTGCTGGAATTGGGACAGGGAGAAGCATCCTAACCACTAATACTGTGGTGTGATAGAGTGATGGCAAAAGACTGACAAATTGCATAGCTCCTTGCTCAGAATCAGGGAGGTTGCACATAGCCAATCAATGTTGCAGGTGGGATGTGAATCCAGATCTTTTTGAGTGCGAGTTTAACATGTTAATCATACTTTGGTTTTCCTACTCTTACCCTGTTAACTAACTGTGTGATCTTGGGCAAGTGTGGCATAGGAGAAAGGCATTAGATTTGGAATCTGGAGACCTGGGTTCAAATCCTGGCTCTGCCACTTAGTATTTTTTTTGACCCTGAACAAATGCTTTGCCTCAATTTTCTCTTCTGTAAATGAGGGGTTAAACTACTTGACTTTTAAGTTCTCTTCTAACTCTAAACCTGCAAAACTAGGGTGTTTTACCTCTCCAGGATACTGTTTTCTTATGTACAAATGAACGGATTTCACTAAGTAATCCCCAAGCCCTTTCTAGCTCACACTTTTTAGGAATAATGAAATTGTTTAATTGACTAGAATAAAAATCCCTAGGATCTTATTCTTTGTTTTTTTGTACAGTGCCTATCGCCTATCATATAGCCTTGAGTGTAGTAGTCCCTCAATAAAATTCATTGAATGAATGAAAAATTTGTGTCCTTTTTCTTTCCTGCTGAACAAAAGAATATATCTGTATATGTGAGCCTTAGGATGGTAATGCAATTTAAACATATTTCATACGATACAGATTTAGATTAACGTGACCTCAGAAAGAATTTAATCCAACCCTTCTTGTTTGACAGACAAAGAAAATTAGGCCCAGAAAAATGAAGTGACTTGTTCACAATCACTTAGGGAGTAAGCAGCAAAGCTGAGATTTGAACCTGGTTTCTATGACCCCAAATACAGTGGTCTTACCACTGTATGCTACACTGCCTCTCCAGTTCTTATTAGCCCATCAGCATAAATTGAAAAATATACTCTCTACATGAAGAATCATTGAATGGGAAAAATCCATTGCACATAGAACCATGATTACCTAAAGAAAATAATTTTCAGTTTTTCACATTTGAACTTGGTCTGATTCTCAGACATGACTAAGGTTGCTTATTAAATAAAGGTTTTAGATCAGAATTTTTAGATAATCAAAAATCATTTCAGAGATAATATGTAAAACTTTGTTGATAGTTTAAGGCTGTTGCCGAGAGTATTTTAAAATGTCCTGGGAGCCTCTGGTAACAGACATGAAATAAAAACTATTAGAAATTGCTTTGCCCCAGGCAACATTTTGCACTTAGTGTCCTTTTAATCATATTTCTACATAGATGCATAAATAGAGAAAATAGTGAATGTAGGATAATTGGTGATAATGAAACTGAAGAGTTTCAATGGAAAGATTGCATTATGACTATTACTTCTTAAGTAATTTGGTCTGGATTTTGTCTTAATATATGTATTCCAAACACATACATAGATAAGATAGCTACCACCCTAGAATACTTTATTCTCCAGACTTTTTGCCATTTTCATCTTGTTAATTCTAAGATCATAGGATCTAGAGTGGGGAATGGAGAGGTGAAGAATTCAAAGAGTCAAATGCTATCATTTTACATAGAACTGAGGCCCAGTGAGGTATAGAGTCATTTGTCCAAGGTCACACAGGTGGTAGAAGCAAGACTTGAATCCATGTCATTTTTAAAATATTTTTTCCATATTTTATTATTTAATATTGTTAGTTTTCAGCATTGATTTCCACAAGATTTTGAGTTACAAATTTTCTCCCCATTTCTACCCTCCCCCCCCACTCCAAGATGGCATATATTCTGATTGCCCCATTCCCTAGTCAGCTCTCACTTCTATCACCCCATCCCCCCATTCCCTTTCACCTTACTTTCTTGTAGGGCAAGACAGATTTCTGTGCCCCATTGCCTGTATATCTTATTTCCCAGTTGCATGCAAAACCAACATTTTTTTGAGCATCTGCTTTTAAAACTTTGAGTTCCAAATTCTCTCCCCTCTTCCCTTCCCACCCACCCTCCCTAAGAAGGCCAGCAGTTCAACATAGGCCACACATATATCATTATGCAAAACACTTCCATAGCAGTCATGTTGTAAAAGACTAACTATATTTCCTCCATCCTATCCTGTCCCCCTTTATTCATTTTTCTCTCTTTACCCTGTCCCTTTTCAAAAGTGTTTGCTTTTGTTTACTTCCTTCCCCATCTGCCCTCCCTTCTGTCATCCCCACTTTTTTATCCCCTTCCCCCTACTTTCCTATGGGGTAAGACACCCAATTGAGTGTGTCTGTTATTCCCTCCTCAAGTCAAATCAGATGAGAGCAAGATTAATTCATTCCCCCTCACCTGCCTCCTCTTCCCTTCCAACAGAACTGCTTTTTCTTGCCATTTTTATATGAGATAATTTTCCCCATTCTATCTCTCCCTTTCTCCCTCTCTCAATATATTCTGCTCTCATCCCTTAATTTGATTTTTTTTAGATATCATCCCTTCATATTCAACTTACCCTGTGCATTATACACATCATCTTTCCATGTAGGAATGTAAAGAAAACAGTTCAACTCCAGTAAGCACTTTATGAGTTCTCTTTCTTGTTTACCTTTTCATGCTTCTCTTTATTCTTGCATTTGAAAGTCAAATTTTCTATTCAGCTCTGGTCTTTTCATTGAGAAAGCTTGAAAGACCTCTATTTTATTGAAAATCCGTATTTTGCCTTTTAGCATGATACTCAGTTTTGCTGGGTGGGTGATTCTTGGTTTTAATCCTAACTCCTTTGACCTCTGGAATATCATATTCCAAGCCCTTCGATCCCTTAATGTAGAAGCTGCTAGGTCTTGTGTTATCCTGATTGTATTTCCACAATACTCAAATTGTTTCTTTCTGGCTGCTTGCCGTATTTTCTCCTTGACCTGGGAACTCTGGAATTTGGCTACAATATTCTTAGGAGTTTTCTTTTTGGGATCTTTTTCAGGAGGAGATCAGTGGATTCTTTCAATTTCTATTTTGCCCTCTGGTTCCAGAATATCAGGGCAGTTTTCCTTGATAATTTCTTGAAAGATGATGTCTAGGCTCTTTTTTTTGATCATGGATATCAGGTAGTCTAATAGTTTTTAAATTATCTCTCCTGAACCTACTTTTCAGGTCAGTGGTTTTTCCAATGAGATGTTTCACATTGTTTTCCGTTTTTTCAATCCTTTGGTTGTGTTTTATAATATCTTGATTTCTTATAAAGTCACTAGCTTTCACTTGCTCCAATCTAATTTTTAAGGTGGTATTTTCTTCAGTGGTCTTTTGGACCTCCTTTTCCATTTGGGTAATTCTGCCTTTTAAGCATTCTTCTCCTCCTTGGCTTTTTGGAGCTCTTTTGCCATTTGGGTTAGTCTATTTTTTAAGGTGTTATTTTCTTTTTTTGCCTCCTTTAGCAAGTTGTTGACTCATTTTTCATGATTTTCTTGCATCACTCTTATTTCTCTTCCCAGTTTTAACTCTACTTCCCTTACTTGCTTTTCCAAATCCTTTTTGAGCTCTTCCATGGCCTGAGACTAATTTGTATTTTTCTTGTAGTGGAGACTTTTTTTTGGAATTTCTTTATTTATTTTTAGTTTACCACACACGGTTCTACATGGTTTTGAGTTCCAGTTTTTCTCCCCTCCCCCCTCCCTCCCCAAGACGGCATGGAATCTCATATAACTGTCATGTATAACTTCGCATTGAATTAATTTATGCACTAGTCAAGTCGTGGAGAAGAATTTTGACCAATAGAATGAATCATGAGAAAGAAGAAACAGAACCAAAAAAAAAAAACCCAAAAACAAAAACAAAAAAAGAAGCAAAAAAGGCGAGCATGTAGTGCGCCTCGATCTGTATTCAAACTTTGCAGTTCTTTCTCTGGATGAAGATAGCATTCTCCATCGTGAGTCCCCTGGAGTTGTCCTTGCCCCTTAGGTTGCTGAGAAAAGCGCAGTATGTCAGGGTTGGTCCTCACGGAATCCATATATCTGTGGCTGTGCACAAAGTTCTCCTTGCTCTGCTCCGCTCACTCAGCATTATGTTGTGTAGGTTTTTCCAGGTTGTTATGAAGTCTGCATCATCCCCATTTATTATGGCACAATAGTATTCCATTACCTTCATATACCACAGCTTGTTCAGCCATTCTCCAATTGATGGGCATCCCTTTGATTTCCAATTCTTAGCTACCACAAAAAGAGCTGCTATAAATATTTTTGTACATATGGGTCCTTTTCCCGCTTGTGTGATTTCTTCGGGATACAACCCTAGAAGTGGTATTGCTGGGTCAAAGGGTATGAACATTTCTATAGCCCTTTGGGCATAGTTGTAGTGGAGACTTTTGATGTAGGCTCTTTGACTTTGTTGACTTCTTTTGACTGTATATTTTGATCTTCTTTGTCACCAAAAAAAAAAAAAATTCTTGAGTCTGAGTCTGCATCCCTTTTCGCTGCCTGGCCATATTCCCAGCCAACTCCTTGACCTTTGAGCTTTTTTGTCAGGGTATGACTGCTTATAGAGTAGAAAGTACTTTGTCCCAAGCTTTAGGGGCTGCGCTGCTGTTTTCAGAGCTACTTCTACACAGCAAGCTCTGCCACAGCAGTGCTCCTCTTCCCCCAAGAACTGCCAACCAGGATTGCAACCCAGATCCAAACAGGGCAAAGCAGGCTCTGCACTCCCACTCTGATCCTCTACTTAATTCCTCCCACTGGGTTGGCCCAGGGCTGGAAGCAACCACAGCTGGAGCTCTGGAAGCAGCTGCAACTCTGTACTGCCTCTGCTGGCCCTGGGGCTAGGGCCAACCACATACTCTTCTCACTCCATTCCAGCAGTTTTTCCGCTCACCTGCTCTGTTGTCTTTGGCGTTTGTGGGTTGAGAATTCTGGTAACTGCCACAGCTCAATGATTCAGGGCCCTATATCCTGTTCTCCCAACTCATGGTCTGGTTGGTCCTAGCGCCCCACGCTGAGCTGTGCTTCACTCCCAACACCGTGTGATAGACCCTTCCCAGCAATCATCCAGGCTGTCCTGGGCTGGAGCCCTGCTTCCCTTGGCTATTTTCTGGGTTCTGCAGCTCTAGAATTTGTTCAGAGCCATTCTTTACAGGTGTTTGGAGGCACCTAGGGGAGAGCTTAAGTGAGTCCCTGCTTTCCAGCCGCCATCTTGAATCCATGTCCTTTGTTCCCTATCCATTGTTATTTCCCTTATACTTTAGGCTGGGTTACTGTTTTAACAACCCAGCTAGCAGCTTCGGTGGGGGCATAAGATCCCTCCCCCACAGCCAGCACCCAGGGGGCTGCTGGGACCCAGGAGGCTGCCGGGACCCAGGAGGCTGCCAGGAAAGCACAGGTTCTTTTTATCTGCTTAAACAAGGAAAGCACGGTGAAGGGGTTGACCAGCTTACTTTAATCCAGCATTCACTTAGCATACAGACAACATTCATTTAGTTCAAGGGAAAACGCCAGCATTCAGGTAGCATTCAGTTAGTTCAGGGGAGCATACAGACAAGCATCAAGAGACAGACCAAATACAGATTCATTGACTTACTTCAGGGGAAAAAACCAGCACCTTGAGGTTCAAAACATTCATTTAGTTCGGGGGAAAAACAAACCAGCACCCCGAACCTCAAAACCAAAATGCAAACAAATTACAAATATCAACAGACAGACCCAATACAATTCATAGTTACCAACATCTGGGCTCGGCCCGAGAGCAAGGGCTGGCCCAGAGTCACGCTTGCTTGCCACTGCTTCCCACACCAACCGGAAGAGGAAAGAGAGGGCTTCAAGCTGTCTTCTCCCCTCTTATAGAGTTTTTGACATCATCAAGCGCCACCTGAATGACCAGGGCCGATTGGTTCTTGACTTGGCCCCTCCCCCTAGCGTAGACTGGGTTCTGGAGCTAACACCTCCCCTCAGTCAGCCCCATGACTCATCACACATGAAATTTTGATTCCTGGTATGGTCACTGGACTTCCTGCCCCGGGAGAGCAAGCCACAGCGTCCAGAGGCTCAATGAGGTAAGCTGAGTCACTCAAAGAAAACAAAGGCCATTCCGGTTACAGTTACTTTGCCATCCAGCTTGTCCTTTCTTCACTGCTAAAATAACATACTGGAAAAGTTCATAAAATCAAGCTGAATCCATATGTGGTATATAACCTGAAGTATGTTTTGGTTATTGTCCAGGATCTTGACCCATAATTACCACAAGCCTAAGCAGAAGTGTTTGGCAATTCAGTTGTTAGTTCACTTAGTGCTATTGATTTATGCTAATTGATTTCCTGAGTTTCCTTAGACACCTTTGAGATTTGGTAGCTGTGATGAGATTTGTAAGGCCTATAAGGAAATCATTCTTTCCCTTGGGGCCTTATTTCAGTCCTACAAATGTCTCCATACATCATACTGCCTATGGTTGCTCTAAACCACCATGTTGAAGTTTTAGGGTTTGCTACGATATTCACTGACCCCAGAGATTTATTGAGAACTCTTAGCCAAGGTTCAGAATGAAGACTTAGCCGAGGCATGCAACATACAGCAGTCTCAACGATGCATGAACCTTTCATGCTGTTGCCTCTCATATTGGATTCCTAGATATTTGGAGCACCTTGACAGTCAATGATGGGATGATTCTTTGACCTTGACCATAGTGTATGTACTTACACATATACATCATATCTCTTTTGTGAACTATTTCATTTGTATCTTTCTATCCTAAGCATTCAACATAAAGCCTGGCATATAGTAATCACTTAATAAATTTGGATTGATTCAATGATGTAGGGTTTTCAAAAGCACTTTACATATGTCGTCTGATTTGATCTTTACAACAGCCTTGTGACTTGTCTTGGAAGGTATTGTTATTTTTGCATTTTTGAGCTCAGGAAGCTAATATTTTTGGTAAAGAAATAACTGTTAACTAACTCTTAAGATTTAGAGAGTTGAAGGTCAGTGACAGAGTTAGGACTCAGACTCAGGCAGTCTGACTCCAGATATAGGGAGCTGCTTCCTCTACTCCAAAGTTCCTTCCCTGGTGACTTCTATATTTCTTTGTCAACATCGCCATGGATTAATGTGAGTCTTACTCTGATTATTATATTTTCAGGTCATCATTTTTCCTAAGCCACAACTCACATTTATCATTTAGCTTGTGATTTATATTCTGCTGGGGAAAGAAGTACCTTTTTTTTCTTCTCCTAGGAGATTACATGAGCAATTCTGCCTCATTCTCTCATAAAGCAGTTTTCTAGCCTGAGCTAATTTTGTAATTTAGAGGTGAAGTGCTATCAAAGAAATTGATGCTCAAAAGGGAAGAAACCAATGACTCAGATGCCAAATTATGGCCCTGTTATCTAGGGGATGAAAATAGTAAAGAAGTCAATCTCTTATGCTTTAAGAAATGCAATCAGGAGAGCAAAAAGGCCAGAGCAAAGGTCAATAGTCTTGTCTAGGAACCAGCAATCTTTTAAAGGAGAAGGTACATTTTCTATACTATCCTTAGGTCATAATTTGGTGAAGAGCTACATTGTATTATATATACATAGATATATATGCATGTAATATATGTATGTCTATATTATATATGCATACATAATATGGGCATGCCTATATATTATGTGTGAAAAATGTGTGTGTTTTTGTGTGGGTACACACACACACACGCACATATTGAATTTGGTGCCAGAGATTTTATAACAACTTGATCTATATTTGTTTGTATATAGATGTATATTTATACATATACATATATATCTATCTATCAAACTTTTTTCTGTTATGGCTGTCCCTATGTTTTATTTCTGCTCTAATCTGTGCACTCCATGAAGTAAAGGATCATATTTTATTTAAACTTTTCATAACATCACATAATCTCAGAGTTGGAAGAGATCTCAGAGAGTATTTAAACTGACCTATATTGAAATAGGAATTCTCTCTGCACAAAGGGTCACCCTGTTTCTCCCAAGTTTCCAGTTATAAGGAACTGAATACCTCCCAAGTTTTTGCCTCTCGAGTTGAGCAGAACACTTTAACCCTTCTTTCACCAGACAATCCTTAAAATACTGGAAGAGGGCTTTTAGGGGCTCCACCCCTCCAGTCTTTGTGCTAGATATCCCAATTCCTTAAGTTAGTCAGTCCCTTTATAGCCTGGTTTCAAGTCTTCTCACCATTCTAGTCCCATCCATAGGATTGTGGATTGAGATTTGGAAGGAATCTTGGAGATCCTCTAATAAGAACACCAATTTTTACAGAAGAGGAAACAGACTCAGGGTCAAATAGATAATGAATAGGAGGGTCAAGATTCAACTCTAGGTCCTTTAACTTCAAAGTCAATACTCTATCCTTTACACAAAGTTGTCTCCTATTTCATTACTCCCTCCAGTCTTCCAGAGGGAAAACTGAGCTGCCTGTAGAGCTGACACCAGTAGTAAGTGGCATATTTTTTAGCTCAGAACTGCTGAGTACAAATCGAAGTTAGAATCTCTTTACTCAGAATACAAAACACTCCTGGTTTCCTCACATATATAGAATATGTGTGGGGCCAGCGGGATAAAGACAAAAGAGGAGTTGAAAAGATAACTTTCTGTAAATCTTGCCCTAGAGATGATTTTAAAAAAAGGTTAGGTCTGTCTTTTTTGTTGAGTTGAGAAAATGAGTAAGAGGAATTTCTTAAACCTGGGGAGTAATGCTAAAATTCTGCTACCCAGGATTATTAAAATAACCTCCTAACTCACACATGCCTAGAATATATTGCAGCTGGAACAGATTTAGATATCATCCAATTCAACCTTGTAATTAGAGTCCTGGATGATAGCACAGTGAGATATCTTGAGGTCAACTGGTCCAACTCCTTGCTTTAAGTAGGTATGGTATTACTATCCTCATCTTAGAAACTCTCAACCTGTCATTCAAAGCCATATACCATCTGGCCCCAACCTATTGATCCAGTTCTGTTTTTCACTACTAATCTACTCATTGTCCTTCCTACAGGCTCATTTTTTTTGCCACCATTCCATTGATCATGCCATTCCTCTGACTATGATAATACAATACTTTAAGGTTTACGATGTGAGTTCTTCATGACCACTCTATGAGGCAGGTAGTCCAAATCAATCAGTAAATGTTGATTAAGTGCCTACTAGGTGTCCAGCACTATGCTAAGCACTGGGGATACAAAAAGATGCAAAAGACAGTCCCTACCTTCAAATATCTTATGATCTAATGGGGGAGACAACAGCAAACACACACACACACAAACACATATACACATGAAATACACAAAGATAAGTAGGAAATAATTAAAAGAGAGAATGCATTGGAATAAAACAGAGTCGGGGACGGTTTTCTGTAGAAGGTGGGATTTTTAATTGGGAATGAAAAGAAGCCAAGGAGGTCAGTAGTCAGAGTAGGGGATGGAGAATATTCCAGGTACGAGGAATAGCCAGAGAAAATACCAGGAGTCAAGAGATAGAGTGTCTTGTTTATGGAGCAACCAGGAGGCCAGTGTCACTGGATCAAAGAGTACGTGTTGGGGAATAAGGTGTAGGAGGACTGGAAAGGTAAGAGGGGACTAGGCTATGAAGGGATATGAATGCCAAACAGGGCTTTTTGTGCCTTTTTTCATATGAGGAAACAGAGTCAAAAAGTTTGATTTATACATGGTCACACAGCTGGTATGAAGTCAACAAGCATTTATTAAACAATTACTATGTGCTAGGTAAATGCTAAGCTCTGGCCATACAAAGATAGGCAAAAAAAAATCCCCTCCCCTCAAGGAGCTCACACACTGATGAGAGAGGCAACATGCAGACAACTATGTAAAAACAAGATAAATTGGCACATGATCTCAGGGGGAAGGGCCTAGCATTAAAGAGATCTGAGAAAGGCTTCTGGAAGAAAGTGTGATTTTAGCTTAGACTAGGTGGCCAAGAAACCCAGGAGGCAGAGAAAAGCACAAGAGCATTGCAGACGCGGAGTATAGTGAGAATGGACACAGTAGGGAGATGTGGTATCCTGTGGCAAGAACAACATGGAGGCCAGTGTCACTAGATCACAGAATATGTTGAGGGCAGTGGTGGGATTCAGCCAGTTTACACCTTTCTGGTAGAACTGGCACCTAATTTTAAGTTGAGTTTGTGAAACCAGTTGTTAGTGGGGGTAGGGCCTGTGCCCGCCACGTCAGCAGCACCTTGGCTCGGTTCAGTGGAGAACCAGTTGTTAATTCATTTGAATCCCACCACTGGTTGAGAGAAATATAGTGTAAAAATACCAGAAAGGAAGGAGGGGGCCAGATTATGAAGAGTTTTAAAGCTAAGTGGATGATTCTACATTTAATCATGGAGACAGTAAAGAGCCCCTGAAGTTCACTGAATGAAAGGAATTTGCCAGGGATGGGGGAAGGGATGTGTGTGACATGGACAAACTTGTGTTTAGGAAGGTCTCTTTGGATGAAGAATGGATTGGAATGGAGAGAGATTTGGGACAGTGGGGTTTTACAATAGTCCAGTTGTGAGGTGATGAGAGCCTGTACTATAAGTGGTCCAAGTATTAGAGAAGAGAAAGGGGTGTACATGAGAAATAGAGGCAGAAAAGTCAGTACTTGGTAACTGATGGGATATGGGCAGGGAATGGGGCCACAGGGAATGAGAAAAATTCGAATCAGCTTTCCTAAGTCCAAATCCCAAAGCTCTCTCGACTATGCCAAGAGACTTCTCCAATTCAGCTGCTCTGTCCACTCAGTGAGCTCCTCCCTTCCTTGTTCCTTGTATTCCTCACTACTCACTGCTTATTACAGTCATTTCACATTTAACATACATTTACTATACAGTTAGTTCATTTTGCCTATGGATGTCTTATCTCAACTTAATCACATACTTCTTGTATTATCTTGGTCACAGTGCCTTGTAGTCTCAATGGAAATCACATTTGATTTGGACATAAAAAACCCATTCTTTATTTTATGAAGACATTCATTTGAAAATAATTGTGGCAGGATGGTATAATGGATAGAGAGCCAGCCTCAAAGCCAGGAAGAGCTGGGTTCAAGTCCTACTCCTAATGCATATTGACTATATGGTCAAGATCAAATAATTTCACTTAAAATCAAGTGCTGTAGTCCTCCCTCATAACTTTCTAAGCCCCTTAATGACAATGATTGCCTTTTGCCTGTTTTTGTATCCCTGGCGCTTAGTATAGTGCCTGGCACATAGTAGGTGCTTAATAAATGTTTATTTATTGTTTGATTTACGTAACTCTATAACACTGTAAGTTCCAGAGAAGGTGCCAGCGTGCTTTGCTAGAGAGAATTCCATACCTGAGAATCCCTTATATCAAAGAATTGCTTATTTTATTCCACAAATTAAAAATAATAAAAATGTTACAGGTCCAACTCCATCCATTCCTAAAATGTGATGCCCATAAGTAAACAAAGTATTCTAGGCATAGTACAGAGGAAAATAGAGTTGTCACTAACTTTCCTCTTCCTTCCAAGTGCTTTGAACCCAGTAGGTATTTAATTGTTTATTGAGTTATTCATTTTAAATTTATAGAAGTGAATACAGTTTGATAGACCAAAAGATAACTTGTTTCTAGAAGGCTGTTGTTATAATGCAGCTTCTTGTGAGTAGGAATTATTTCATTCTTTGTATCCTGGTGCCCAACATATAGTAGGTGCTTAATAAGTGCTTATTGATTAAAATTGATTGTTCAATGTGGATCTAGAGTGTCTGAAGGAGTCAGTGCTCATAGTAGCATTCTCTCATTAGTGTGTGAGTGAAATGATTTTATGACATTAGCTCATTTTCACCTTGCAAAACCAGAAAACTAAGCCCTAAGGGGATAACATGGATTTTAGAGACTCAGATGCATCTGGTCAGTTTCAGGGATTTGAATTCCAGCCTATATCATTAATCATCAGATGCACAATTTACAACCTACTAGGGATAACAGCAGCAAGAATGATAGTACTTAGAACTCATTTATAAAGCCCTCTAATGTTTTCTTTCCCCACAATTCTGGGATGAAGAATAGTGCCAGAGAGATTGAATAGCGACAAGTGTTCTCATCCTCATTTTATAGATCAAGAACTAAGCTCAGAGAATTAATGACTTGCCTAGGGTCACATAGCAGGTAAGTGAATGGCAGGCTGTAAAGTGGATGATTTTATTTCCTTTCTATTCATAAGGATTCACATTTTTTTTAAATAGGAAAGACCCATACAAGTCCTAAAATTATTAAATTTTCAGCTTGCTTCCAAACCTGTAAAGTAGGCTTTGAGTGAGAGACTGAACTGATTCCAACTGAAAGTACTTTCATTTTTAGAAGAAAACCACTCAGTCAGCCCCCGTTAGATGGTTTCTTTCCATTCTTTCTTCTCACAACAAGGGCATTGACTTCCGTTCAGCTGTGACCAGAATCAGAATGGTCCTCAGTGAAAGCAGCACATTTTTCACTTTTGAGGGAGGAGTTTGATTGGAAGGAGCTGTGGATGTCCCAAATGACTTCCTTAAAAGATGGCATAGCTTTGATTGAGGCTAAAAATGAAACCTTGGGCTTCAACAGGCAGCACCACAATGGGGGACATTCGGGGAGGAGAATGAGAAAAGATCATCTTCATGGATAGGAAGTTAACTTAATTTTCCCTTCCTGCCTTTTTTTTTTCTTCAGTATACTCCTTCACACTTCCCTTCAGCAGCCAACCTCATTTAAAATTTTTCACTCACTCTAGATAGATAAGTTGTCATTCATAATAATCAAATCCAACATTTACTCCTTGTGAGAATGTGTTTTTCCTTCCCTTGTTTGTTGCCTTTGGTTTTATATGGAGCTACTTTTATGAAAATATTTTATGTAGTTTAAACAACCTTTTTTTCTGTAAAAGTTTAATGGTTTGTCTGATTAGGGAGCTGAAAGGAGGAGTGTCGAGTTGACTTGGCCACTGACTTATATCTTGCAAATAATTTTTCTTCCTGGTAATGAAATGTGGATAAAAATCACTATCAAAGTGATCTTCCTGAAAGACCATGTCTGATCATGTCACTTCCTTACTTAGTCACCTCCATTGGCTCCCTATTGCATCCAAAATTAAATATAAAATCCTCTGTTTGACTTTTAAGGTCCATCATAACCTTTTCCCCCACCTCACTCCCATTTTTAATACTCTTTTTACACCTTACTCCCATCCACATAATCTATGATTGGGTGATTTAGCCCTCCTTGCTGTCACTCAAACAAAACACTCAATCTCGCAACTGTATTTTCACTTGAATTCTCTCCTTTCTCACTGCTACCTCCTGGCATCTTTAGCTTTCTTCAAGTTTCAGCTCAATCCCTACGTTCTCTCCAAGAAGCTTTTCACAGTCCTCTTTAATGTTAGAATCTTTCCTCTGAGATGATCTCCACGTTTTCCTCTATATGTCTTAATTATACATTATACAAATGTACATTTGTTCATAACAACAAATGGTTGTTTGCATGCTCTTTCCCCTTATTAGAATTTTAGCTTCTGGAGAGGGATTGTTAACACCTTTCTTTGTATTCCAGCATTTAGCACAGTGCCTGGCATGAAGGAGGTGTTTCATAAATGAGTGTCGCCTTAACTAAAGGCTTGAGATCCTGGAATAGACTAATGAAGATAGCCCAGAGTGGTGAAATTTCTAAAAATTCAATTCTATTTTTTAAAAAAATAATTAATTAATTTTTTGTTTTCACTGTTCACTTCCATAAGATTTTGAGTTCCAAATTATCCTTCCTTTCCTCCCCTCCCCCCACCCCAAGATGGCATGCAATCTGATACAGCCTCTACGTCTATATTCATATTAAACATATTTTCACATTAGTCATGTTGTAAATAAGAATTAGAACCCATGGGAGAAACCACAAGAAAGAAGGAACAAAGCAAAAAAGAGAGCAATTAATATGCTTCTATATGCATTCAAACTCCAGTTCTTTTTCTGGATGCGGATAGCATTTTCCTTCATGAGTCATTCTTAGATCCTTGCATTGCTAAGCAGAGATAAGTCTATCAAAGTTAGTCATCACACATTGTTGCTGTTACTGTGTACAATAGTCTCCTGGTTCTGCTTACTTCACTCAGCATCAGTTCATGCAAGTCTTTTCAGGTTTTTCTGAAGCCCACCTGCTCATCCTTTCTTATGGAACAATAGTATTCCATTACATTCATATAACTTGTTCAGACATTCTCCAATTGATGGGTATCCCCTCAGTTTCGAATTCTTGGCCAACACAGAAAGAACTGCTATAACTATTTTTGTACAAGTAGGTCCTTTCCCATTTTTGTGATCTCTTTGGAATATAGACCTAGAAGTAGTATTGCTGGGTCAAATGTAGCTCTTTGGGCATAGTTCCAAATTGCTCTCCGGAATGGTTCAACCAGTTCACAAGTCCACCAAGAATGCATTAGTGTTCCAATTTTCCCACATCTTCTCCAGCATTTATCATTTTCTTGTTTTGTCTTATTAGCCAATCTGATAAGTGTGATGTGGTACCTCAGTGTTGTTTTGATTTGCATTTCTCTAATCAATAGTGATTTACGGCATTTTTTTCATATGGTTATAGATAGCTTTAATTTCTTCATCTGAAAACTGCCTGTTCGTATCCTTTGACCATTTATCAATTGGGGAATGCCTTGTATTCTTATAAATTTAACTCAGTTCTCTGCATATTTGAGAAATTAGGCCTTTATCAGAAACACTGGTTGTAAAAATTGTTTCCCAATTTTCTGCTTCCCTTCTAATCTTGGTTGCCTTGGCTTTGTTTGTGCAAAACCTTTTCAATTTCATTGTAATCAAAATTATCCATTTTTCATTTCATAATGTTCTCTATCTCTTGTTTCATCATAAATTCTTCCATTCTCCATAGACCTGACAGGTAAACTATTCCTTGCTCTTCCAGTTTGCTTATGGTATCAGCCTTTATATCTAAATCACGTACCCATGTTGACTTTATTTTAGTGTATGGTGTAAGATGTTGGTCTATGCCTAGTTTCTGCCATACTATTTTCCAGTTTTCCCAGAAGTTTTTGTCAAATAGTGAATCCTTATCCCCAAAGCTGGAGTCTTTCAGTTTATCAAATGATAGGTTACTGTAGTCATTGACTAATGTGTCTTGTGTACCTAACCTATTCCACTGATCCAGCACTCTATTTCTTAGTCAGTACCAAGTAGTTTTGATGATTGCTGCTTCATAATTCAATTTAAGATTTGGTATGGCTAGGACACCTTCTCTTGCTTTTCTTTTCATTAATTCCCTTGATATTCTAGAACCCTTGTTCTTCCAGATGAATTTTGTTATTATTTTTTCTAGCTCTATAAAATAATTTTTGGTAGTTTAATTGGTACGATGCTGAATAACTAAATTAATTTAGGTAGAATTGTCATTTTTATTATACTAGCTCGACCTCCCCACAAGCAACTACTGTTTTTCTAATTACTTAGATCTGACTTTATTTGTGTGAAAAGCGTTTTGTAATTGTGTTCCTATAGTTCCCGGGTTTGCCTTGGCAGGGAGACTCCCAAATAGTTTATAATGTCTGCAGTAATTTTAAATCAATCCTATTTTCATTATGGAGAAATCCTATTGCATAATGCCTTATTATTGATATGCTATAGCTGTTTGTGTTTGCATCTTACCCCCCACTATACCAGGAGCTATATAGAAAACAAGGGCTGTGTTTTGTCCCCCAGTGCAGAATAATAACAATGATAATGATAATAACAATAGCTAGCATTTATGCTGTACTTTACATAGCTCATCTCATTTGGTCCTCACAACAGCCCTGTGAGGGAGGTGCTAATACTCTCCTCATTTCATAGCTCAGGAAATTGAGGTAGAGAGGTTAAATGACTTGCTGATACTCATACAGCTGGTAAGTATCTGAGGCAGGATTCAAACCGTAGTTTTCATTTGAGCACTATGTGACTGAGCTGCATAGAATAAGCAATTTATTTTTATCAGTAAAGTATTTTAATACATTTCTTTGCTTTTTCAGTAAGGAAAATTGCCTTCCTAACATTTCACTTTCAAGTATTCTTCCCAAAAATTGGAAAGATCTTAATTTTCTTAACTAATTATCACTACCCCAGGCCTGTTTTTGAATATTGATTGAACATTTCATATTTCAGGTTTTGGAATTGGGAGAGATTATATAGTCCAGCCCTCTTATTCTGGATGAGAAAAGCGAGGTTTCATAGACAGATGTGTAATGAGAGTCTTTCAGGCTTCACTTACTGCTACTTACTTAAAATGATCACATCAGGTAGTTAGCCAGTCTGCAAAATCAAACTTATCAACTACAGGTCTGGTGTTAACTGGTTATTTTCTCGTTTTAGCTGATATCTTCTTCTGTTCTTTGATCTGTAAATCATTATCTTCCCTTACTGTTTGAAATTCCATTGTATCCATCTTGCTTATGTAACCAAAACCTCAGTAATATAGCTGGAAACTGATGTTTGTGGCTCACCGATTTCAGTTCAGTGAAATATGCATTTTGAGTATGATAAGCTGTGTTATCATTGTACTCTTTATAGTTGATTGTATGATTGACAGCAGTTCCTAATCAGTGGATCCTGTGACAGTTTCTATGACATAAGTAAATTGCTCAGTTATACAGTTAGATAGTGGCAAAGTTGAAACTCAGACCCACATCATTTGACTCCAAATCCCAGTCCTTTTTTTTGCTACAGCACAACATTTTTGACAGTTTATCCTCACTTCAGTAAATGAATGCAGGGCCAGAAACCCATAACCTAACTTGGGTCACTCTTGGGGAATATTTAGGTAAAAAAACCCAAAAAACCATAACATATAAGTTTGACATTGCTGAGTATTCTTTTTTTTTTTGCTCTTAGTTGCATTGTTGCTAAAAATGGAAAGTATTTTTTAAAAAAAGGTGAAAGTGTCATGCTTTTGTAAACATTTGTAACATCACTAAGATCATTCTTTATAACACTTTGGCATTGACTTTTCCTGGCCAAGAATATCTGCAAGTGTATCTTTGTGACATATTAAGCTGAAGCCAATTAGGATAAAAAGTACAAGGCAGGGTTGAGGTGGGGAATTAAATTCTTTCCCATCTTTCCTTAGGGTAATTGCCTCTGAATAAATGGTGACACATCTTTTGGATGTCATAGATCCTGGCTAAAATCAAGTTTTCCTAAGTGAAAAATGAATACTGGACCTTCCTAGTTCTGGCTCTTTCACAAACTTAGGCAAGTCACTTAAGTTCTTTTGGCCTCAATTCTCACATCTGTAAAATGAAGAATTTGACCTATATGGTCACTAAGGTCTCTTCTGGCCTCTAAGTTATGTGAACAGTAATAACTAATGCTTTAAGATTTACAGAGTAGTTTTCCTTAGAACATACCTATGTGAAAGAGACTGCAAATATTATTTTCCCTATTATTGTCTCTGTTTAGTTAGGGAACTGAGGGAAGAAAGGATAAATGACTTGCCCAGAATCATATAGTTAATAAATGGTAGAGTAAAGATTTGATCATCTTGTGATTCTGCGTCCAATATTCAAAGCTATTTTTGGATAGATAGATAAATAGACAGATAGGAGGGAAAGAAGGAAGAAAAAGAAGGAAGAAAGGAAAGAAAGAAAGAAAGAAAGAAAGAAAGAAAGAAAGAAAGAAAGAAAGAAAGAGAAAAAAAGGGAAAGAAAATTTGTCAAGTGCTTACCATGTGCTAGGAACTATGCTAAGTTTTGAGAATATAAATACCAACAAAAGTAAATGCAGTCCCTACTCTCAAGGAACTTAAATTCTAATGGTGGGAAGGACAAGTAAAAGGGAGCTGAAAGGAAGGTGGGGTTAGGAAAGGGTAGGTGCTGTTGAACCAGGAACAGGGACTCCTTATCCAGATCCTTTCTCAAATGGAGGGCAGGAACTCTCCATTGGAGACCAGCTACAGAGGAGAGGTATCTTTAGGACGAGAAGGCAGCGGGAGCAGAGTTGGAGAAGACCAGAGAGTCAGGAGCAGAGCTGAGCAAGAAGTAATGTATGGTTTGTTTGGGTACTTCCTCAAATGGATGTTTTAGGTAAGAACTTCCTAAAGGGAGGAGGGGACCAGCTGTAGGAGCAGGGGCTAAGATATTTTCAGGATGACACTTTTGGTGAATCTATTGGTATAATTCAACGAATGTTTGTCAAGTGTCTGTTATATGTGAAGGAATGTGATTGGTGTTTGGGGGAATAAAAAAGACAAAAGGACATCATCTTTACTTCTAAAAAGGTAATAGTATATCCTGGTAGGGGAACAAGTCCATATTTTTGAGAGTAGAAGTGACTTTACTCAGAATAGTATATGTAAAAATGTGCATATACTCTTAAATTAACTTCTATTACAGACTTTAAGAATGAGGAAGGACCTCAGAGATCACCTCACATTAAGGGGTCCTTAACTGTTTTTGTGTCACTATGCTTGGGCGTATCTAGTGAAGTCTCTGGACTCATTCTCAGAATAATGTTTTTAAAATGCGTAAAATACCTAGAATTACAAATGAAACTATATTGAAATGTAGTTGTCATTTTTTTTAAAGCTTCCAGACCCCAGGTTAAGAACTCTGGCTCTAGTTCAGCTTCCTCATTTTATATATGAAGAAGGTAAAAGATGGAGGTGGAAGGAAATTTCCTCATGGTCACAGAACTTATTAATGGCAAAAACCATTAACTAGTTTTAGACTGGCTAGGCTGGATCTCTCTTCTCTGATCACCCCTTCATTGTTCTTTCATACCTATCCATGACAGCACCATTCATCAGATGGCCCAATCCCATTTTCCTCAACTTTTTCATTATACCCTCTGGAATCTTTGTCTTATTGTTTAATATCCATTCTTCATATTAGATCTGTACCCTGTTTCTGGAATTATACACAGATACACACACATCCACATACAATGTCCCAAAAGTCCCAGTGCAGTTTTAAACTATTTTTCAGTTCAGTCATTTTTCAGTTGTGTCCAACTCTTCATGACCGCTTCAGGGGTTTTCATGGCAAAGATGCTGGAGTGGTTTGTCATTTCCTTCTCCAGCTCATTTTACAGATGAGGAAACTGAAGCAAGCTGGTTAAGTGGTTTGCCCAGCGTCATGCAGCTAGTAAATGTCTGTGGCCAGATTTGAACTTGCAAAGATGCTGTCTTCCTGACTTTATGTCCAGCACTCTATCCACTGTACCACCTAGCTGTCCTTTAAACTATCAGTAGCTTAATAATCACTTAATAGCTATTACTAACTTTAAAATGCACTAAGATTTTTGGAACACTGTACATTTTGTGTTGACTTTTATGTATATGTATTGTTCTTTCTTCTCCAGCATCCTCTCCCTCACCCAAAAATAAACTCCCTGAGAGCAGAGATTGTTTTGTTTTTGTCATTATATTCCATGAACCTCACATAGTGGTTGGCACATAATAAATAAATGTTGAATTGAAGCAGAACTAGAACCCAGGGTTCTGACTCCCAGTCCAGAACTATTTCCACCAAGGACTTTTTCCTGCTAATATTTCTGTACTCAATAGGTCTGTGATTTTATCAATGTAGCTATACTCTCTACCTAAGAAGACTAGTAGGACCCCTACATGTCCTAGTAGATGGTCTTTCAGAATTATTGAAGCCTGAAAAATTCATCACCCTTTGGCCACTCTGGTGATGAACCTTTGGGGTCTTAGGTCACTGGTCCCTAGACACAGAGAGCTATTGCTTGGCAGGACTGTGATCAAAACCTTTTTAGCTTTGTAAGATTTGAGAGACCTCTAAACATTTACTTTTAACGCCCTTATTTCTTACTTATCTTTTTACCCATAGCCTGCCCCAAGCTCTTTTCATAGGCTTAACCCTAGACTACAGGCTATTTTAATTTATTCTTTCATTGATTTTTTTTAGTACCTCTGTCTTATTCTTTGTATTACTGTTTCCATGTTGAGGAGGAGTCATATTAAGCCTTAGTCTGCTTGGGTTCTTAGCTCCTTCATCTGTTTTGCCTCCTGCCCCTAGTGATCAGTTGTGAAGGGATGGAGACACTGTATGTGTTCTTCAAGCCCAGCTTGGTTCTTCCTCTTTGATTCTGTTGGTCCCACATCTATTTTTCTCCCATTTTATTATCTATCCTTCCATGAGGTTCAACAATTTCCCCCAATATTTTAAAACCATTCAGCTAAACATAATAGACCTTAGACAAATGTATAGTGGTCTAATCATTCAAACACTAGAAAGATTTTATAAGCAGAAGTTCTAAGACTCCTCATTTAGAGTAGATTAAAAAAGGGCTTATGAATTTTAATACCAATCACCTCAAAGATGTTAGTTGAAAATACTTTTATACCATAAGAGGAATTGGATATGACGATAGCGGCATAGACACCCTCCTTCCCTTATAGATGGTTTCATTTATAAATTACATTCTTATTATAAATGGGACAGAATAATCAAGTATTTTCTAGCTGCACAACATTCAACATTATGGTTTTGTCACTTTGTGAAATTGGAGCAGCAGTTCCTAGAAGATTACAGTAATACTATTGCTGTCTAGTGGGGGTGGGGTGAGGCAGAAGAGATACTGGTTCTCTAACATTTGGGATCAGAGGAGGGAAAGAAACAAGCTGAAGTTTTTCATTGTATCTAAGCCCTGGGTTCAGGATCAATTGGATATTCATTTAAGGAAAGAGTAAATAGGGTTGTCTGTGGTACCTTCTCTACTTAGAATGTCACCTCCACTTCTTTCCTACCAGTAACCTAGACTCTTAGATTCCTTGGCTCTAATAGACAAACTTTTGCCTCATCTTGTCAGGATCCAGGCTTCCAAGTCACTTCCCCTACTAAGTAGATAGGATTTCAGATCTTTGTGTGGTATCTTCCCTCATTAAAATGTAAGATTCGCGCCTCCCCACCCTTGTCCTCCTTCCCTCCCCCTGACACGCTTTGCAGAGGTAGGAGGTCCATGACTGTGGTACATTGCACGTATTTTCAGTCTTTTTTTTTGATGTATTGACTAGTTACATTGATTTTTCCCCCTTTTTCATCTTTAAAAAAATATTATTTGTTACACGGGATGGCTCTCAGTTTGAGGCAGGGATCTTGAGGGAAATTATAACGATGTAATAAATTGATAAGAACTGTTTTTTTAAAGAAAAGATCAACAGTGAAAATGCGAAAAAAGAATGTAAAATCCTTTAGGAAAGGACTCTTGTTTGCTTGTATTTCTTAGCTCTCAGCATAGTGTCTGGCCCTTAATCAGTGCTTGTTGATTGTTTGAGTGGTGGACAACCATCCAGTAAGGGCATGAACACACAACCAAGTTTTACAGTGTGATTCAGCCTTTAGACTTCTCATGAGAAATTACAGAGAAGAGATTAGGGGGCATTTTATTCATCCCAAATCCATGTGTGGTATATTTATTCTGATTTTTTACTGGACTATTTATCTTTGTCCTTGCCACAATCTTTGTTTCCTCATTATAGGACTGTCCGTTCCTTTTTTGGTTTTGCTCACATTCTGTTTTTCTGAACTCTCTTAAATCTCTTTCTCCCACCCTACCCCACCCTCTATTTCCATGTCATTGTTGGCTAAGAAGCTGAAGCTCAGATTTGGTTTTATGCATAGAAAAGACTCTGAAGGTAGACTTAAATGATGTTATTATTCTCACAGACTGTATGTAAGATGTGCTATCCTGAAGCCTTAGAAGCTAGACTTTGTTCCTTTAAATAGACATGTGCATATTCTGTGTGATGTACTAGAAGTTTATTGGCAGCAATATGCAGTGAGATTTAATGGCTTTTTTGAGATCATTCCTGTTTGATGATCCTGGGTATTATGTCCTATTGCTTGGTTAAATTTCTTTTGCCCTAAATCCCCCAAAGCCAACATATTCAAAAGCAGCAAAAAAAAAAATAGATTAAGGGTACTTAGATGGACTGTAAGGACTTTCACAAAGAAAATGTCTTAATTCTTTTATTTTTCATATGAATTCATAGGTTTATTGTAAATAATAACAATAACAGCATTCTATATAGTGCTTTAGTTTGCAAAGCACTTTGCACATATTGATTTGCTCCTCAAAACAGCCCTGGAGATAGATGCCATTATTATCCCCCTTTTTATAGATGAGGAAACTGAGTCAAAGAGAGGTTAAGTAACTCACCCAGAGTCAAGCAACTAGTTAATGTTTGAGGATTCCAACTCAGGTTTTCCTGACTCCAAGTTATTAGGACTATAGGGGACCTTGAAAGGTGATCTAGTGTAATCCTCTCATTTTATAAGTGGGAAAACGGATAAAAGAGTAAGTGGAAAAAGATAGTAGTAAATTGCGTTAAAATATTGATTGGTGGAAGATGGCTGCATGAAAACAGTGTCTTACAGGAGCTCTCTGACAAGTTCTGTCAGATTCCTATAAATAGTGAATTTGAGCAGATTTGAGAGAGTTAGAAACCTCGAGCAGTCTGAGTGGGGCAAATTTCCAAGCCAGGAGAGTTTGAAAGGCTGAAAGAACAAATCTGTAGGCTTGGAGAGCACTCAGCGTGTGGAGCTGCTCCAGACAGCACCAAAGCGGAAGCGGCTGGCCGGGAAACCCACGTGGGAGACAGGTTGGGAGAAAGGCTGGTGCCCGAAACTGGTGGAGATCCCCAGGCCTCCCAGGACGGCAGTCTGCGGAAGCGACTAGAGGCAGTGCAATAGCCACCAGCCGTGAGACCTCAACTCCTGATGCTTGCAGCCCAAAGGTATGAAACACGGATTCTTGAACCTCCGGGGAACATAATGGCCAGGTAAATGGCTATAATCCCTCCCCTCCCCACCCGGAGAATTCCTTGGGAAAAAAAAATGCTAGAATAGAGGAGACAGAAGTGGGGCTCCAGTGGCCGAATGGTGGGAGTTCCTGAGTCCCAGAGGGGCAGAGCCAGGAGGGGTCAACACCAGGAGCCCAGACATAATCTTGCTCCCCCAGGGGAAGTGCCAGACACCAGCTCAAACAACAAAGAGCTGAGACCATTGCTGGAGAGCAACCCTAGGGCAAGAGACCTCAGGCAGCCAGACCCCTCCCCCACACCTCAGGAAACTGAAGGCTATAATTCACAAAGTCAACAACTAGACTCACAATCCCCAGAATAAAAAAGCTGGGACAGAGAGCCCTGATCCCCAAAAGCAGAAATTTATTGTAAAGCCAGGAAAAGGCTAACCAACATGAAGAACACAAAAAAACTGAGGACCATTGATTCTTTTTATGGAGACAGGCATGATCAAAATGCCAATTTGGAGGAGAATAGAAATGACACTATAGCCACATCTGATACCTCAAAAGGTAGTGTGAACTGGTCTCAAGCCCAAAAAGCATTACTGGAAGAGCTAAAGGAGGATTTTAAAAACCAAATTAAGGAGGTAAAAGAAAAAATGGAAAAAATGGAAAAAAAAACCACTGATGAAATCAAGTCCCTAAAGAATAAGATTGGCAAAATGGCTACGGAGATTCAGAATCTAAATAGAGAAAATGACACCCTGAGAGGTAAAATCAACCAATTGGAAAAGGAGACTCAAAAGCAGAATGAAGACAGTAACTCATTAAAAATTAGAGTTGAGCAAGTGGAAGCTAATGACTCTATGAGGCATCAAGAAGTAGTAAAACAAAATGTAAAGAATGAAAAAATAGAAAAAAATGTGAAATATCTGATTGGGAAAACAACTGACCTGGAAAATAGATCCAGGAGAGACAATTTAAGAGTTATTGGTCTACCGGAAGTCCACAATGACAAAAAGAGCCTTGACAGTATCTTCGAAGAAGTTATCAAAGATAACTGCCCAGAGGTCCTAGAACCAGAGGGCAAAATAGTCGTTGAAAGAATTCATCGATCACCCCCTGAAAGAGATCCCAAACTGAAAACACCAAGAAATATTATAGTCAAATTTCAGAATTACAAAGTCAAGGAGAAAATACTGCAAGCTGCCAAAAAGAAACAATTGAAATATCGTGGAACTACAGTCGGGATCACGCAGGATCTCTTAGCTTCTACATTAAAAGACAGGAGAAATTGGAATATAATATTCTAAAAGGGCAAAGGAGCTGGGACTACAACCAAGGATCAACTACCCAGCAAAACTAAGCATAATTTTTCAGGGAAGGAGATGGACATTCAACGAAATAAGGGAATTCCAGACCTTCCTGATGAAAAGGCCAGAACTCAATGGAAAATTTGATCTCCAAATACAAAACTCAAGAGAGACATAAAAAGGTAAACAGGGGGAAAAACCCCCACAAACCTTATTAATCAATAAGAGCAAAGTATATGCATCTTTATGTAGGATTATATCATCTTATGTATATATATATGAACAAGTTGTGGTGTATAAAGGTAATGGAATACTATTGTGCTATAAGAAATATTTAATGTGAAGTTATACGTGGTAGTTATATGAGATTCCATGCCGTCTTGGGGAGGGAGGGAGAAGGGAGAGGAGAAAATCTGGAACTCAAAATTATGTAGAACCGTGTGTTGTAAACTAAAAAAAAAAAATTAAAAAAAAAGAAATTAAATGGGAATTTGGGGGGAGTTTTGCAGGACCCATAGATGACACACCAAGGCCAGCAGACAAAACAAAGTTTAGAAACTCAGAAATGCATAAAGTATATGTGTAGTATTGTATACTATCAACATATTTTATCTTTTAATACCATGAATAAACCCAAATTTTACAATAAGGTATGCATTACTGTAAATAAACCGTATTTGCTAGGAGTCTATGCTTCAGTTTACCTTCATTGTATTTACTTGCCACAGTTTAGGAAGGAAAAAATAAGTGCTTGATAATGAAAAAATTTTTTTTTTAAAGAAGGGGTCTTGATACTTTAAAAGTCTGCAAATCACTTACCTAGTACAAATATGATCACTTTACAGTTGAGAAAGTCTGTTTCCTGTTATTTATACTATATTGTACTCTTCCTTTTCTCAACTCCTTATTCCCCTCTTCCCTTTTCTCACTTCTTTTCCTTTTTTCTTTCTCTTTCATCTCCCAACTTTTCTCTTCTCCTTTCTTATTTTGATATTTCAAATTTGGGCACTATGCCCTGCATTTTTAAAATTTACAATGTTGTTCTTTTAGAACAAACTGCCCCCTGTAACAGTATGTCACCTAATTTATTTTCATACAGTCACGGAATGACTGTAGATAGGGTAGGCCTACCAGCTACTTAGCATTTATTATCTTTCTCCTAACAGCTTCTAGAGCTAAACTCAGCATGATTAACACAATGTCCAAGATCCGAGGTCAGGAGAAAGGACCGGGTTATCCCCAGGCTGAGGCCCTGCTTGCAGAAGCCATGCTGAAGTTTGGAAGAGAACTTGGAGATGAATGCAACTTTGGTAACTGTTGGTTTTTGGCTTCTTAGTTATCTTACTTATATGGAGCTTTTAGTACACATGGTGATAAAAAAAGTTGATTTTAAAAATAGGTATCAGAAGTGCATGCCTTGTCACTAGGAATTTATTTTCATTTGGATAAAACTGTTTTTCAGAATATTTGCTTTGGGGTTTTTTTGGGGTTTTTTTTGTTATTTTTTGTCTCTTTCCCTGAGCAGGGTTTAACCATGAAAATGGACTTTAGTAAAGTTTCAAACGCTTTGGGATTTCACATGAAGAGCTCAAAGAGTTATTATAATTTGAGAAAAATCTTTTTTTATCATTTTAGGGGAAGAATATAGCAGAAAATTCAGTTTCTTTGATCATGTGCTGTAGCTCATTTCTCTTAGCTGATAATTTCCTTGACTCTAAAGGGCTTCTCTTCTCAAGTTTCCTTTTGAACAAGGGTTATAAAGTCTGCATTTCCACTGGAACAGCAGCTGAGGTTGTTGTAGTCCCTGGTACAGAGCTGTCTACTCTTCAAATTTGTATTTTAAGGTAAAAGTAAAATATTTTCCTGTTCCAGGCCCAGCCCTTGGTGATGTTGGGGAGGCCATGAGGGAACTTTCAGAGGTGAAAGATTCTTTGGACATGGAAGTAAAACAAAATTTCATCGATCCTCTCCAGAACCTCCATGATAAGGACCTAAGGGAAATACAGGTATCTACCACATTATACATGGGGAAATAAAGAGTTTCAGTCTAAGCCACATATGATAATGATCATTATGATTGATGATAACAGCAAAAATAATAACAACACTGATATTTATGCGAAGAAACTTTACATATATTTTCTCTTACCGCAACTATGGGATACAGTGGGCCGGCAGTCAGGAAGATTCCTCTGTGAGTTCTAATCTGACCTCAGACTTTTACTAGCTGGATGACTCTGGGCAAGTCACTTTGACTACTTGTTTCAGTTTTCTCACCTACAAAATGAGCTTGAGGAGGAAATGCAAAGCCACTCCAGTGTCTTTGCCAACAAAACCCCAAATGGCATCACAAAGAGTCAGACACGACTGAAATGACTAAACAACAGAATTGCAGGTATCATCAGAACCATTTTATACATGAGGAAATTGGGGTAAAAAGAAGTTAAGCCTTTTTTTCCTGGTCACACAGCTATTAAGTGTCAGAAGTGATATTTGAACCCAGATTTTTCTTGACTTCAAAACTAGTACACTATACATTTTACCTTAGTCTACATTTATAACAGTCAGTAAGTAAACAAGCATTTATTTGTGCCAGGTACTGTGCTAAGCTCTGTAGATATCTAGAAAACCAAAAGACAGCCCCTGCTCTCAAAAAGCTCACAGTCATTGAATGGGAAAGTGTGTGGGGACCAGGAGATAAGATGCAAGCAACTATGTACAAGCAAATAGGTGTGCGTGTACGTGTATACACACATACATATTATAGCATAAATTGGAGATAATCAACAGAGTGAAGGCATTAGCATTAAGGTAGATTGGGAAGGGCTTCTTGCAGGTAGTAGGACTTTAGCTGAGATTTGAAGGAAACCTGGGAAGCTAGGAGGTAGAGGTGAGGAGGAAGTGATGGGGGACAGCCAGTAAAAATAGCCAGAGTTCTGAATTGGAGTTTCCTGTTTAAGGAACAGCAAGGAGAGGAGTAAGATGTAGGAAGGTTCTAGGTGATAGAGGGCTGTAAAAGCCTAGCAGAAGATTTTATATTTAATCTTGTAGGCAAAAAGGAGTCATTAGAGTTTAGAGTTTATTGAATGTGTACTGGAAGGAATGGTTGGATGGGGGTGGATAACAGGAAGATTAATTTTACAGTTGAATGGAGGATGAACTGGAGGGAGGAGAAGTTTGAGGTAGGGAGAATGACCAGTAGGTCATTGCAATAGTGTAGGTGATAAGGGCCTGCCCCAGGTGGTAGCATTATCAGAGGAGAGAATAATAATGCTGGTGATAGATAATATTGCCTACATGGTTACTTCTGGGTATTTGAGTAGTGTAGCATTCTGTGTGGGGAAGTCACTTAATCTCTCTGAGCTTCCCTTCCTTTTTCTGTAATGTAGAACAGTAGATAGAATTTGAACAATCTGCTTAACACGGTTGTTGTGAGGAAAGTACTTTATGAACTCTATTGAGTTGCATTATACATGTCAGCAGTTCTTATTATTAATCCATTAAACTCCCTCTCTGATACCTCATGTTGGGATAGAAGTGACCCTGGGGTTCTTGAAGGAGATGCTCAGGCACCATAAAGTCTACCAGAACATATGAAGCTATAAAAGGCTTTTAGTATCGAGCTCCATGATGATATGACTTTCCTCTGACTAGCTCGTATTGGAGAGTCTTATCCCCAGTGTGAGCACCGGGTGATGAAATTTTGGTCTAGGACAACTCTTAAAGACCTTCTACCAAGTCAGTAAGGTGTCATTGTCTGTATTTGTGGAGATAATTCTCATGCTGACCAAATTAAAGATTTGTGAAGTATTGTCTCTGTTATTTCTCCTGGCATGGCAAAGATGACAACCCAAAGCAATAATATCCTGTTATTTTATTTTAAGAAGTTTGTTGATATATTTCCCAATATCTCCCTTCCTTCCCTCCCACCCAGAAAACCAACCTTTTATAGCAAAGAATAAAAAAGAAAGAGGGAAAAAACTAGTTTAGTACAGCTAACCAACACATTAACTACTAAGTCCAACCCTATATGCTCTATGCCCATGGTTCCTCACCTTTGCAAAGAAGGAAAGAAGATGCCTTCTCATATCTTTTCTTTGAGGCAAGACTTAGTCATCATCATTATGCTGTGTTCAATTTCTATTTTTGTGGTTGTTTTTATTGTTCTTTTGGGGAACGTTTCCTTTTTCAGAAGGATTATTATTCTTTTTCAGAGAAGCACAAATATATTAATTAACCTATAATTCTCTGTGTTGATTGCACCCTATGAAATGCCAGCTGTACTACTGATGACAATTTAGTAGTTTGCTTAAATGAGCAGTTATATTAATACTGAATGCTTGTGTGTTTTCACATTTTCATAACAGCTGTCAGGACTGGGGAAAAATACTCAAGTGTCATGTTTTGAAAGCCACACAGAACAATTGCGGCATACATTTCAGGCAACCCTTGAGAAGGGCATCATTTATAAAGGCAATTTCCATTTCTCCCACTCAGGCCCATGTTTTCCATGTAAACAAAGTTATGACATTGAAGTAGCTCCTGGATCCCTGCAGATCGCATGGTAGGAACTCATTAAGCTGAGTTAATGAATGAGTCATGATTCCTAGAAATGCCCCACCAAAAAGATATCTCCTAAGGACTCCAGTATGCTCAGATGAGACTCTAGGTCTGTAAACTTGTTCGAAGGAAGATGTGTTGCGGAGTGGAAAGAACCCAGAATTATAAATCAAAGGGTTTTGGTTCAAGTGAAAGAATACAGAATAGGAAGGGATTTTAGGAATTATTTAGTCCAAACCTCTCATTTGAAAGATGGAAAACCTGGTGTACAGAGTAGAGAAGTGATTCACCCAAGGTCACACCTACATCTTCTGACTCAAAATCAAATGTCCTTACCGCCATATCATGCTGCCTTTCTTGTCTCTCTCCTTTATGAATTGCATTTCCTCAGGTGAGTCACTTCACTTTAGTGGATCTCAGCCTCCTCCTTTTCTATAAAATGAGGGATTTGGTTAGATGCTCTTCAAAGACCCTTTTAACTCTAAAATTCAGAGATGCCATCATCTTTCTGTGCCACAGCAGGAACTGTGTTTGGCTTAGAATCCTATAGGTAACCCACAGGGAGAATTTGAGAAATAAGGAATTCAAGTTTCTATGGGAATGCAAATATTCTTCCTGAGAACATTTTGTTTGGGGTGGGTATCATACCCTCTTTCCTTTTTCATCTCCTCTCCTATGTCCTGTTGCTTTTCTACCCCCTTCCTGTTTATTCTTCATGGATGGGAGCAAAGGGAAAATGAATAGAAGGGATAGCAATGCTTTTCACCAACTCAGAAGGAGTGGAATGAAATTAAAGACACTCAAAAGAAGAACTGAGAGGCCTCATGGCATAGTGGGCAGAGGGTCGAGCTTGGAGCCAGGAGCACCAGGGTACACGTTGTACCTCTAACTCATACTAGCTTTGTGGGTTGTCTAAGGTTACAGAAAAGGAGAAGTGACTTGTCTAAGGTTACACAGGTTATAAGTAAAAAAGTCAGGATTTGAACCCAGGTCCTCTGATTTCAGTTTCATTCATTCTTTTCATACCACCATCTCCTTCTGATTTGCATTTAGTGATATAGCTAAATTTGAAAGTAAACAAAAATGTAAATTTTTCATTGTAGTTTACTTCCCTGTCTCTCTGTTAGCAGTAGACCTTTCCCAAATAACTTTAGAGCACATATTTCTCAATTAATTGAGCCCTTCTAAAAAACTATGATTTCTTCTTTGTGTCTCCACTCTCCATTAATGCAGATCACAGCTATTTCATAGCTTAGTAGATATATCTTCATGAGTTGCTGAGGCCAAAACTATCATTTCTTATTTGGTGGCCAACCTTCCAGTGAAGATAATTTACTGGGTAAATTACAAATCAAGTCAACTCTTGACTACTGGAATAAGAATTTTTTCCCCCTGTGGATGATCTATGGACACTTTTAATCCTAGACTAGTTTCTTCTGGGCTCATAATTTGTGTGTGTCTATGATCAGAAAATGATAGGAAGCTTTAGTATTAATCTAGGCAAAACAAGATTAGGAAAATAAATTTGTAGCAATAAGTAGTTCAGAAAAATTCCTGTTTTGGTACCATGCAGTGTATGCGTGACCTTGAGTTCTCAGAAGCTAAGTCAATGGAGCAGAAGCTATACAAGATCCTGTCAAGATGAAAAAGCTCAAAATATTGGCCTGGCAACAGACTGTGACTTTCATACTGGTTCAGCCTAGCTGAGGGCAGATGGGCTCATTACTGGAGTATTACCTACTAAATAATGAATTATTTGTGCAGATAAAGCCTCTAAAGGAAGAGGCATGATGACACAATGGGTAGAGACCGAGCCTTGGAGCTAAGAAGAGCTGGTTTCAAATCCTACCTGTGACGTATTCTGGGTGGGTAGTCACTTCACCTCTTGGTGTACTAAGCAATTCTCTAAGATTATTAGTTGCAGAAAAGGTACCCATTTAGTCAGGTAGTGAGAGTTCTTAACTGGCAGCTTATACTGATGGTGTCACAGGTCTAGTTAGGGGGGAAAATGATTGTCCCAAAGCAGGGAGGGATTGAGAATCTTTTAGTTCATTCCAATAGCCCATTTTGTTGTTTCATTCTTCAGTCGATCAGGAAGTTGACACTCTTCAATTAGACTAGAACTGGAGACTATTTAGAAAAGTGAGACTGAATTGGGGGGGGGGGTTCTCACTTGTGTCCTCTCATTCTTAAATCCCATTCCTCGATGGGATTTTCTTTTAGTTAGCCATTGGAAATTATAGCTCCTCCAGTGGCATTAATATTTAAGCTTCTATCTTCTTTTGAAAGTTAATGGAAGGCAGAGAATAAGCATTTACTAAGTACCTACTTTGTTCCAAGCACTGTGTTAAAGCCTTTATAGATGTCTCATTTGGTCCACACAACAACCCTGTGAGATAGATACAGTCGAGGCAGAGCCAAGATGGTGGCTGGAAAGCAGGGACTTGCTTAAGCTCTCCCCCAAATCCCTGCAAACACCTGTAAAAAAATGGCTCTGAACAAATTCTAGAGCTGCAGAACTCACGAAATAGCAGAGGGAAGCAGGTCTCCAGCTCAGGACAGCCTGGATGGTCGCTGGGAAGGGTATATCACACGGTGCTGGGAGTGGAGCAGAGCCCTGCGTGGGCCATGCCAGGCCCAACCAGACCGAGAGTCATGTGGAGCAGGGCTGAGGGCCATGAATCATTGAGCTGTGGCAGTTGCCAGACTTCTCAAACCACAAACACCAAAGACCATGGAGCAGGTTAGTGGAAAAACTGCTGGATCTGGGTGAGAGCAGTCTGGTCCCAGCACTGGGAGTGGTAGAGGTGGCATGGCGGTGGTGGTGGCAGCAGCAGGAAGCTCCCATGGCTGCTTCCAGAGCTCCAGCGTCACCTGCTTCCCAAGTCCCTGGCTCACACGGTGGGAGGAATCAAGTGGTGGATCAGAGCGGGAGTGCAAGGAGTGCTTTGCTGGCACAGAGGCAGCTTCTCTTCTTTTCCCTGCTTAGATCTGGGTCACAGTCCTGGTTGGTGGTTCTTCGGGGGGGGGGGGAGTGCTCCTATGGCAGAGCTTGTGGTGAAGGTGGAGTAGAAGTAGCTCTGAAAACAGCAGAGCAGCCCCTAAAGCTTGGGACAAAGTACTCTCTACTCTACAAGCAGTCATACCCTGACAAAACATTCAAGGGTCAAGTAGTTGGCTGGGAACATGACCTGGCAGCGCCAAAGGACTCAGACTTTAGAATCTTTTTTTGGTGACAAAGAAAATCAAAAGATCCAGCCAGAAGATCCAGCCAGAAGAAATCAACAAAGTCAAAGAGCCTACATCAAAAGCCTCCAAGAAAAATATGAATTGGTCTCAAGCCATGGAAGACCTCAAAAAGGATTTGGAAAAGCAAGTTAGACAAGTAGAGGAAAAATTGGGAAGAGAAATGAGAGTGATGCAAGAAAACCATGAGAAACAAGTCAGCAACTTGCTAAAGGAGGCCCAAAAAATACTGAAGAAAATAACACCTTAAAAAATAGACTAACCCAAATGGGGCAAAAGAGCTCCAAAAACCAATGAGGAGAAGAATGCCTTGAAAAGCAGAGTTACCCAAATGGAAAAGGAGGTCCAAAAGACCACTGAAGAAAATACCACCTTAAAAATTAGATTGGAGCAAGTGGAAGCTAGTGACTTTATGAGAAATCAAGATATTATAAAACATTACCAAAGGAATGAAAAAAATGGAAGACAATGTGAAATATCTCATTGGAAAAACCACTGACCTGCAAAATAGATCCAGAAGAGAGAATTTAAAAATTATTGGACTACCTGAAAGCCATGATTAAAAAAAGAGCCTAGACATCATCTTTCAAGAAATTATCAAGGAAAACTGGCCTGATATTCTGGAATCAGAGGGTAAAATAGAAATTGAGAGAATCCACCAATCACCTCTTGAAAAAGATCCCAAAAAGAAAACTCCTAGGAATATTGTTGCCAAATTCCAGAGTTCTCAGATCAAGGAGAAAATTCTGCAAGCAGCCAGAAAGAAACAATTTGAGTATTGTGGAAACACAATCAGGATAACACAAGATCTAGCAGCTTCTACATTAAGGGATCAAAGGGCTTGGAATATGATATTCCAGAGGTCAATGAAGCTAGGATTAAACCAAGAATCACACTGGGTAATGGGGCAATCAGATATATACCATCTTGGAGTGGGGGGGGAGGGTAGAAATGGGGAGAAAATTTGTAATTCAAAATCTTGTGGAAATCAGTGCTGAAAACTAAAATATTAAATAAATAAAACAAATAATATTAAAAAAATAAAATATCAAATTTTGGGGGAAAAAAAAACAATACTCACCTACCCAGCAAAACTGAGTATAATGCTAAAAGGCAAAATATGGATTTTCAGTAAAATAGAGGACTTTCAAACTTTCTCAATGAAAAGACCAGAGCTGAATAGAAAATTTGACATTCAAATACAGGAGTCAAGAGAAGCATGAAAAGGTAAACAGGAAAGAGATGTCATAAGGGACTTACTAAGGTTGAACTGTTTTGTGTACATTCCTACATGGAAAGATGATGTGTACAATTCATGAGACCTTTCTCAGTATTAGGGTACTTGAAGGGAATATACATATATACATACATACATATATATATATACATACATATATATATACACACATACATATATACATACATATATATATATACATACACACATATATATAAATAGACAGATAGATAGACAGAGGGCACAGGATGAGTTGAATATGAAGGGATGATATGTAAAACAATAAAATAAAATTAAAGGGTGAGAGAGGAATTTATTGAAAGAGAGAGAAAGGGAGAAATAGAATGGGGGAAATTATCTCACATAAAAGTGGCAAGAAAAAGCAGTTCTGTCGGAAGGGAAGAGGGGGCAGGTGAGGGGGAATGAGTGAATCTTGCTCTCATCTGATTTGACTTGAGGAGGAAATAACATACACACTCAATTGGGTGTCTTACCCCACAGGAAAGTAAAGGGGAGGGGATTAAAAAAGGGGGGATGATAGAAGGGAGGGCAGATAGGGGGAAGAGGTAATCAAAAGCAAACACTTTTGAAAAGGGACAAGGTCAAGGGGGAAAATTGAATAAAGGGGACAGGATAGGATAGAGGGAAATATAGTTAGTCTTTCACAACATGATTATTGCGGAAGTGTTTTGCATAATGATACATGTGTGGCCTATGTTGAATTACTTGCCTTCTTAGGGAGGGTGGGTGGGAAGGGAAGAGGGGAGAGAATTGGGAACTCAAAGTTTTAAAAGCAGATTCTCAAAAAAAAGTTGTTTTTCCATGCAACTGAGAAATAAGATATATAGGGAATGGGGCATAGAAATCTATCCTGCCCTATAAGAAAGTAAGTTGAAAAGGGATGGGGCGGGGTAGTGGGGTGACCGAAGGGAGGGCGGACTGGGGAATGAAACAATCAGAATATATGTCATCTTGGAGTGGGGGGAGGGTAGAAATGGGGAGAAACTTTGTAACTCAAAATCTTGTGGAAATCAATGTTGAAAACTAAAAAATAATAAAATATGAGATAGATACTATCATTATCACTATAAGGAAACTGAGGCAGGGTGAGGTGCAGTGACTTGCTCAAGGTCACATAGCTATTGTCTGAGGCTAGATTTGAACTTGGGTCTTCTTGACTCAGTACTCACTTTGCTGTGCTACTTAGCTGTATAAAGCATGCGCATAAAGCAAAGGTAACTGGAAAAGTGTCTTTTCCCTGTATCTTTATATGATAATAATAATGAATAATAATAATGAGAGTTCACCAAAAGGTCCAGAATATCAAGGGAAATGATGAAAAGAAATGCAAGGGATGGTGGCCTTGCCATACCAGATCTAAAACTGTACTATAAAGCAGCAGTCAACAAAACTACTTGGTGCTGGCTAAGAAAAAGAGTGGTGGTTCAGTGGAATAGGTTAGGTACAAAAGACACAATAGTCAATGACTATAGTAATCTACTGTTTGATAAACCCAAAGACCCCAGCTTCTGGGATAAGAACTCACTATTTAACAAAAACTGCTGGGAAAACTGGAAAATAGTAGGGCAGAAACTAGGCATAGACCAACATCTTACACAGTGTGCTAAGATAAGGTAAAAATGAGTACATGATTTAGACATAAAGGGTGAGACTATAAGCAAATGAGGAAAGCAAGGAGTAGTTTACCTGTCAGGTCTATGGATAAGCAAAAGAATTTATGACTAAACAAGAGATAGAGAATGTTATGAAATGAAAAATGAATAATTTTATTTATTTTAAATTAAAAGTTTTTGCACAAAGCCAATACAACCAAGACTAGAAAGGAAGCAGAAAACTGGGAAACAATTTTTGTAACCAGTACCTCTGATAAAGGCCTCATTTCTCAACAGTGTAGAGAGCTGAATCAAATTTATAAGAATACAGGTCATTCCCCAATTGATAAATTGTCAAAGGATATGAATAGGCAGTTTTCAGATGAAGAAATCAAAGCTATCTATAGTCATATTTACAAATGCTCTAAATCACTATTGATCAGAGAAATGCAAATCAAAACAACTCTGAGGTACCACATCACACTTATCAGGTTGGATAATATGACAAAACAGGAAAATGATAAATGTTGGAGAAAATTGGAACACTGATGCATTCTTGGTGAAGTTGTGAACTGATCCAGCCATTCTGGAGAGCAATTTGGAACTATGCCCAAAGGGCTATAAAACTGTGCATACCCTTTGACCCAGCAATACCACTTCTAGGTCTGTATCCCAAAGAAATCATAAAAATGGGAAAAGAACCAATATGTACAAAAAAACTTATAACAGCTCTTTTGGTGGTGACCAAGAATTGGAAATTGAGGGGATGCTCATCAATTGTGGAACGGCTGAACAAGTTATGGTATATGAATATAATACAATACTGTTGTTCCATGAGAAATGATGAGCAGGTGAACTTCAGAAAAACCTGGAAAGACTTACATGAACTAATGCTCGGTGAAGTGAGCAGAACCAGGAGAACATTGTACACTGTAACGGCAACATTGTGTGGTCACCAACTTTGATAGACTTATGTCTGCTTAGCAGTGCAGGGATCTAAGACAATTCCAAAAGACTCATGATGAAAAATGCTTTCCACATCCAGAGAAATAACCATGGACTCTGAATGAAGACCGAAGCTTACTATTTTCTCTTTTTGTTGTTATTTCTTCTTTTTCATGGTTTTCTCTTTGGTTCTAAATCTTCTTTACAACATGACTAATGTGGAAATATGTTTAATATGATTGTATATGTATAGCCTATATCAGGTTGCATGCTGTCTTGGGAAGGAAGGAGTGGAGGGAAGGGGAGAAAATTTAGAACTCAAAATCGTATAAAAGTGAATGTTGAAAACCAAATACAAATAAATAAAATTTTAAAACATGATGAGAGTTCACATTTACATGGTTCATTCAGATTCACATTCCACTGAAGTTCTCTTCCAGTGCCTCATTGTGGAATGTAGCTGACCTTGTCTTCTCAAGGCTGTGCTCAAAGATTGATGTGAGACTTTCTCAGATCTACAATGTTGGTATCATTTGGGATCGATAGAGTACAGGACCAATACATCTGTTGTTTAAGTTCCCATCTAGCTAAGTGTACAGATTCTCCTCACCTAAGGGTTGGATACCGAGTAATGGTGGGGTTTTTTGGGTTCATTTGTTTTGTTTTGTTTTTAGCTATAGAAACTTATTAACTAAAGAATTGGAGAGGTTATGGTCTGAATGGTAAAGGTAAAGGTAATAATCATGCTGATGAAATCACAGGTACTTACACTATTGGAACATTTGAAATTTGCAAAGTGTTTTCCTCAAAACACTTCCTTGAGGTAAGCAGTAGTAGTCTAGAGAGGCAGCCTTGGAGCCAGCAGGACCCCATGAATTAAGTTGGACTTTCTTAAACATATTATTCAACCCCAGGCAAGTCTAATGGCTCAGTTTTCTAGGCAACTCTCTAAAATTGGTTACAGAGAATGTGCTGACTAACCTACATTGGTAGAGAGAATTTCCTTACCTGAGAATTCCATATACTAGTGAATCCCCTAGTCAAATCCTTATCCCTAGCCTCTCTTTTATATAGCTAATTACACTTTTTTATTTTTTTTTATTTTTAGTTTACAACAGACGGTTCTACATAATTTTGAGTTCCAAATTTTCTCCCCTCCCTCCCCAAGATGGCATGGAATCTCATATAACTACCACGAATAACTTTGCATTGAATTAATTTATACACTAGTCAAGTTGCAGAGAAGAATTATGACCAATGGTATGAGTCATGAGAAAGAAGAAACAGAACCAAAACAACAACAACAAAAAAAAAAACAAAAGAGAAGAGAAAAAGGCGAGCATGAAGTGTGCCTCAATCTGCATTCAAACTTCATAGTTCTTTCTCTGGATGTAGATAGCATTCTCCATCGTGAGTCCTTTGGAGTTGTGCCTGCACCTTGTGTTGCTGAGAAGAGTGAAGTCTGTCAGGGTTGGTCCTCACGGAATCCATATATCTGTGGTTGTGTACAGTGTTCTCCTGGCTCTGCTCCACTCACTCAGCATTATGTCGTGTAGGTTTTTCCAGGTTGTTATGAAGTCCATATCATCCCCATTTCTTATGGCACAATAGTATTCTATTACCTTCATATACCACAGCTTGTTCAGCCATTCCCCAATTGATGGGCATCCCTTTGATTTCCAGTTCTTGGCTACCACAAAAAAGAGCCGCTATAAATATCCTTGTACATATGGGTCCTTTTCCCGCTTGTGTGATTTCTTTGGGATACAACCCTAAGACTGGTATTGCTGGGTCAAAGGGTATGAACATTCCTGTGGCCCTTTGGGCATAGTTCCAAATTACTCTCCAAAATGGCTGGATCATCTCACAACTCCACCAGCAATGCAACAATGTTCCAATTTTCCCACATCCTCTCCAGCATTTATCATTTTCCTGTTTTGTTATTTTAGCCAATCTGACAGGAGAGATGTGGTATCTAAGAGTTGTTTTGATTTGCATTTCTCTAATAAGTAGTGATTTAGAGCATTTTTTCATATGCCTATAGATATCTTTAATTTCTCCCTCCGAAAACTGCCTGTTCATATCCTTTGACCATTTCTCAATTGGGGAATGGCTTGTATTCCTATATATTTGGCTCAGTTCCCTGTATATTTTAGAAATGAGGCCTTTATCAGAGATACTAGTTGTAAAGATTTTCTCCCAATTTTCTGCTTCCCTCCTAATTTTTGTTGCATTGGCTTTTTTTGTACAAAAACATTTCAATTTAACATAATCAAAATTATCTATTTTGCACTTTGTAGTGCTCTCTGTCTCTTGTTGGGTCATGAATTCTTTTCTTTTCCATAAATCTGATAAGTAAACTATTCCTTGCTCTCCCAAATTACTTATAGTATCAGCCTTTACTCCAAATCATGAACCCATTTTGACTTTATTTTGGTATATGGTGCAAGATATTGGTATGCCCAGTTTCTGTCCTACCATTTTCCAATTTTCCCAACAGTTTTTGTGAAATAGTGAATTCTTAGCCCAGAAGCTGGCCTCTTTGGGTTTATCAAAGAGTAGATTGCTGTAGTTGTTGACTTCTTCATCTTGTATTCCTATCCTATTCCACTGATCCACACCTCTGTTTCTTAGCCAGTACCAGGTAGTTTTGATGACTGCTGCTCTGTAGTACAGTTTAATATCTGGTATGGCTAGGCCACCTTCTCTAGCATGTCTTTTCATTAATACCCTAGATATTCTAGACCTCTTGTTTTTCCAGATGAATTTTGTTATAATTTTGTCCAGCTCCGTAAAATAATTTTTTGGTAGTTCGATTGGTATGGCACTGAATAGATAGATTAATTTAGGTAAAATTGACATTTTTATTATATTAGCTCAGCCTAACCATGAGCAACTGATATTTTTCCATTTATTCAGATCTGACTTTATTCACATGAAAAGTGTTTCATAGTTATGTTTATATAGGCCCTGGGTTTGTCTTGGCAAATAGACTCCCAAATATTTTATAGTGTCTGCAGTAACTTTGAATGGAATTTCTCTTTCTATCTCTTGCTGTTGGGCTTTGTCAGTAATGTATAGGAATGCTGAGGATTTATGTGGGTTCATTTTATATCCTGTAACTTTGCTAAAGTTGTTTATTATTTCAAGTAGTTTTTTACTTGATTCTCTAAGATTCTCTAAATAAATCATCATATCATCTGCAAAAAGTGATAATTTAGTTTCTTCTTTTCCTATTCTAATTCCTTCAATTTCTTTTTCTTTTCTTATTGCTACAGCTAACATTTCTAGTACCAAATTGAATAGTAGGGGTGATAATGGACATCCTTGTTTCACCCCTGATCTTTTTGGGAATGCATCTAGCTTATCCCCATTACAAATAATGCTTGTTGATGGTTTTAGGTAGATGCTATTTATAATTTTAAGGAAGGTTCCATTTATTCCTATGCTTTCTAGTGTTTTTAATAGGAATGGGTGTTGTATTTTGTCAAAAGCTTTTTCTGCGTCTGTTGAGATGATCATATGGTTTCTTCTAGTTTTGTTGTTGATATGGTCAATTATGCTAATAGTTTTCCTAATATTGAACTACCCCTGCATTCCTGGAATAAATCCTACCTGGTCATAGTGTATTATTCTTGTGATTAGTTGCTGCAATCTTTTTGGTAATATTTTATTTAGAATTTTTACATCAATATTCATTGGGGAAATTGGTCTATAATTTTCTTTCTCTGTTTTGACTCTACCTGGTTTGGGTATTAGTACCATATTTGTGTCATAAAAAGAATTTGGTAGGACTCCTTCTTCACCTATTTTCCCAAATAGTCTACAAAGTATTGGAATTAGTTGTTCTTTAAATGTTTGATAGAATTCACAAGTAAAACCATCTGGCCCTGGAGATTTTTTCCTAGGGAGTTCATTGATGGCATGCTCAATTTCTTTTTCTGAGATGGGGGTTATTTAGAAATTTTACTTCTTTTTCTGTTACCCTGTTTTTGTAGATATTCATCCATATCTCTAAAGTGGTCAAATTTATGGGCATACAATTGGGCAAAATGCTAATTACACTTTTTAAAGGGCTTTCCAACTGTGATCTCCCTTTAGACTTTCAGTAACCTAGTGAAGTAGACAGAGAAGATGTTATCCCCCTTTTATAAAGGAGCAGACCAAAGTTTGGAGAAGTTAAGTGATTAACCCCAAGCTTCATAGATAACATGATGAATTAAGATTAGCATCCAGGTCTTCGACATATCCTTTCCTTTATCCTTCTACTCTGTCTTAGTGGCTTTCCCTTCAAAAGCTTTCCCTCAATCTTTTCTGTACTTCAATTTTTCAGCATCATCTAAAGAAGTTGGAGGGTCGACGCCTAGACTTTGATTACAAGAAGAAAAGGCAAGGCAAGATTCCAGATGAGGAGCTTCGCCAAGCTCTAGAGAAATTTGATGAGTCTAAAGAAATTGCTGAGTCAAGCATGTTCAACCTCCTGGAAATGGATGTGAGCAGATTACTGTTTTATTTGGGCTTGACATTTGAATCATATGATTACATGCTTATTTAAACACATTAACACATTAATACTCTTGACATCCAAATTACTCTCTCTTGAACAGGGGCTTAGGTAGCTGTTTGGTGTCATTGAAGAATATGGTTGATGAGGATAAGCTAGAAAGGGATATATTTTAAAATGTTAACAACTGCAAAGAAAAGTAAGGAAAAGTGTTCTTTCTGCTATTTTCATTGAAGTACATTTTAAGAGCTGCCACTCACATTTATCTAACATGTTAAAATGTACAAAATGGTTTTCCTGCAACAAAGTATTATTGTTATTAAAAGAAGATATGATACTCAAAAAGGTAAGTGACTTTATCAAGGTCACGTAGGTAGCAAATATCAGAGCCAAGACTTGAGCCCAATTCTGTCCTCTCTACAAGTAAAATACTCTTTCCCTCACACCATCACACACTTTAGCATATTAGCAATCATGTTGTGTAAGAAACAGTATGAAAGATAGCATCCAGAAAATGTACAGTGAGAAAATGGAGTCTTTTAAGTGAGTCAGTCATTTAGTAAGAGCAAGGGAAAATTAATGGATAGATACAAGACATAAAGGAGAGCTTCCCACCTTTGGTTAAATCTCTATACATAATTTCTCAGAGAACATGCACAAGATTCACACATCTTGAAAAGGTGTAGATGGGTTTCAAGATGTACCATTAGAGAAGGTGTATGTATTAGTGAGAGATCAGTTCAGTTATTCGCCATTTAATAAGTCATCCCTGAGCAATCAGTGGTATAAGAATTATTCTTAACACCATATCACTTTGAGGTGGGACATATAGAAATGTTTATTCCTGTGGAAGGGAAAGAAATGAGTCCCTGCTATTTAGGATTTTTCCTTTGAATTTGGTACCTACCTTAGCACCAAGAGTCTAGTATGTTGTGCCAAACACCACTCCAAAATTTCCTGGTTAGCTCTGAGCTTTTTGTATCTAAATAACAGACTTATTTAGAGCAAGGCCAAAAGTGGTGGACCCTATTCTTCATTTTCATTATTAGATATAGTGTTTGCATTCATTGCTGTCTTAATCAGACTACCCAGACACTAATAAAGTTGACTAACTTGTGACCATGTGACATCTGCAACTTTAATAGTGTGAATTAATTTATTCATAGATTCAAATACCACCTCTTCTCTTAAACCTACAGTGACTAGTGACTAGCAGCCTCACAAATAATTTTAATTTTGTATTTACTTAATATATATTTTGTGTTTCTCTCTCCCTCTCCCTCTCTCTCTCTCTCTCTCTCTCTCTCTCTCTCATTTCCACATGAAAAGTCCCTTGAGGGAATGAAAGTCCCTTGAGGTCACAGACTGGGTTTTTTTTGTATCTCTGGCTCCTGGCATGGTGCCCATTGCATAGTATTAAATATGTTTGAAGGAGTGATCTGTAAAAAGTGACTTGATAGCATTGCTCTAAGATTCGCTTTTTTCTGTTGATGTGCAGATTGAACAGGTGAGCCAGCTCTCTGCTCTGGTACAAGCCCAGCTGGAGTACCACAAGCAGGCTTCCCAGATTCTGCAGCAAGTTACTGTCAGGCTTGAGGAAAGGTATTGCACCCTTCTGATCAAAATGTTAAGAATAAATTGCCCACCTTTCCTGATGGTAAACTTTAACTCTTCATTGAAATAGACTGTAATGCTCATTTAATCCCTTAACAGTTACCATGAGTCACCTTTGTCAAGCATTTCTATTAGAGAATCCTAGAGGAGTGTTCCCATGGCCCCAACCTTTTGGTTCATACTTTGAGAATAAATATAATAGATATGCCCAAGTCATAAGAATAGTTGTACAGATTTTTGATTCTGGCTTGTTAATGTTGATATTGGTTTTCTTTTGCTTTCGTTCTCATTTTTAATCTCATTTTTTATTTATTGATTGATTGATTTGTTGGTCTCTTATACAGGATAAGAGAAGCTTCATCTCAGCCTAGAAGAGAGTATCAGCCTAAACCTCGCATGAGCCTGGAGTTTTCATCTGGAGACAATACTCAACATAATGGAGGCCTGTCCCATACTAGCACTCCTAAACCAACAGGTCAGGTGGAACAGGGTATAGATTTTGTTGAAACACATGTGGAAAATTTTCCATTAGAATCCTTTGAAGTAATCCTGAGATTAATCCTCTTGGATTTCATTCAAGTCACAGTAATTTATTTTTCCTCTTCTTAATTTATTCTTTGCCTGGTTGTAATTATTTGAAAAAAGATCCCTTGCTCTCTGTCCCTGTACCTTCTCTCCCTCCCTCCATTTTTCTTTATCCACTCTTTCCCTCTCTATTATTCCCTTCGCCTCTCTCCTTTTCTCTTCCTCCTCCCCCTTTCCTCCTTTCTCTTTTTTCTCCTTCTTTCTAGCTCCTGTCTTTACAAGTCACTAATCTTCACATTTTCCTTCCTGTTCTTTTTCATCAATACCTACACACATACTAATCTTGTAATCTACTCTCCCAGCACGCTTGGATTTTGAGCATCCTTTTTCTCCTGGGTAGTAAATCACTTCCCTTGACATATTGTATCAGCACTGGAAGATTGAGTTTCACTCTTTGATTCTATTTTCCCCTTTCTTTGTCATATGCTCCTACACCCCGCTGCCTACCACATAGTCCAGCCCACTCCCAGGAACATGTTGAGTCAAATTCGTTGAACGACACTAGCATGGCTGTCTTGCATACTAATACATTTTGAGTCATGACACCTGCCAGGTTTTCAACAGTTCATTGTGCAGTGGGACTGAGGTTGGTACAATAAAAAATAAACTTTCCCTTCTGTTGGGGAAATGGATATATTCTCATAAAAGCTTTCTTTAAATTTTCCTCTTTTCCCCACAGATGGTAAAAAAAAATCTATGGGTGACACATTTGGCAAACAGTCTTCATTTTCAGTGGTTTTGCATTTAGTTTTTAAAGGACGTGTGCAAACCTCACCACCTTCTCCCTGAATCTCCAGTGTTTGTTGTTCTTCTAAATAAAGAAAAAATAGACTAAAGATATTCTTTGGAGGCTAGGAGGAAAGAATTGGAAGATATTAAAAAGAAATTGGAGCCCTATGTACTGTGTGTATTCTGATTGACTCAAGATGATGGGGCAGAAAATCTTTTGGGTGGCCCCCAGGACCAGTGAGAGTGCAGGTTGCGTCTGTATCTATACCCCTCCCTTTCCAGAAATGAAGCACTTAGATTTTCATTTGATGGGTTGTTATTCATTTGGTGGCTTTCGCCAAACATCCATGCAGTTCTAGCCTTAGGGGAACTGGTTGTAGGAGCATGAGCTCATTTATTCCCCGGAGGAGGGAGTGAGGTGGGAGAAGGGAGAAATGGACTCTGGATAGCAAAAATTTGTATGGGCCATTAGATCTTCTTCATGATGCCTCGTTATCTCAACTGTACAAAATGTTTTGAAGGTCTTTATGTAAAAATAAGTCCCCCAGATGGATCATGCTGTGACCTCTACTTTGGTCACATACCTCCTGAGCCCTCAAGTCCTTTGCTTTGAAAAGACTGTAGGAAGCCAAATATTGCTAGTTGCTACGTTAAACTCAGTAATGACCATCCTCAATAATAACTGAAACTGACATTTACAATGTCTTAAGGTTTATGTTCTTTATACATCATGTCTCATTGATCATTATGCCCTCAAATGCAATCATATTTATAATGTACTTAGCACCATTCATGGCACATGGTAGGCATTTTCTTTCCCTCTCCCTAATATTCCCCTATTGAGGAAGGTTGTTTGAGTATTGTTTCCTACCTCCCTCCATTTTGCATGAGAAGAAATTTTATTGCAGAGAGATGAAAGGATCAGCTACAAATTGCAGAGCTAGCAAGTTGCAGACCCAGAATTTGAATCCAGGGCTTCCAACATCAGATTCAGTGTTCTTTTCATTATACCACAGCCTCCTCAAGAACAATGCGAACAGAACTTGACCAACAGCTTTCCAGACTCTGAGTCCTAGGATTGGCTAAATCTACCAACTGGGGGAAGGCATGAAAAATGATAGCTGTGCTGTGGGTGTGGTCTGTATCATTTCCCCTTTGTGAGGTAGAGCTACGGACCAGAATAGGAGTTAACATGGGAAGTACAGAAATCTCTTAATTTATAAGAGTAGACATCAGGTGCCACAGTGCTAACTGTTTTGTTTCTTCCCTTTGCTTTTCTCTGTTTCCTGTCTCTTAGGTGTCCCAATGGATCAGCCCTGCTGCCGAGCTCTGTATGACTTTGAACCTGAAAATGAAGGCGAGCTAGGTTTTAAGGAGGGTGATGTCATTACCCTCACCAACCAGATTGATGAGAACTGGTATGAGGGGATGCTCCATGGTCAGTCAGGCTTCTTCCCTATCAATTATGTGGAGATTCTGGTTGCTCTGCCTCATTAGAATGTCTTGTTGGCTGGCTCACCAACTCTTGGCCCAGGTAGTTCAGTTTAATGCCACTGCTTTGGAAATGCTGCTTTAAGCACCTCCCAAGTACAAGCCGCAGTGGTCAATGTCACCCAGTCCCACTGAGCATCTTTGGTTCCCATTGGCTGCCCTGCTCTGGCCGTGGTGATGGACGATATCTTCCTGCACAGTGAATGGCATGTGCTTCCTGCTTGCCAAACTAGACCAGTCCATGGTCACAGCCAGCAGCTGTTTACACACTTTAGGGAGATGTCTCCCTGAGAATTGACCAGGTGGCTCAATGCAGTCAGTCCAGCCTCATGAAGATAACGTCTATCACCTTGAGGTCATTTTCAAGCCTCTGCTCTCCATACCAAGAGAGAAGTGTTCTTGCCACTCTGTGTCCCCCTCCCCAGAATCCCCAGCTCACTAAGCTGTCTGATACTGCCTCACCAGCACAGTCTTCTGATCAGAATGAATAGTCTTGAGATGTGGTCAGTGAGAAGGGTACAATGGAAATTCAAAGGCTTCTCTGAAAACCGACTGTCTTTTGCAATCATTTATACCCTCTACTGACACACCACTAGTTTCCTCTCTCTTTCTGTAAAAGAAAAGCCCCATTTGATTTCTGAGGAAAAGATGCCCACAGATGAGAAAAGATGTCCTTGCAGAAACATTCTGCAAGGAATCAAAAAGGGGACTTAGGCTACCAAATCCAATGTGCTTGCTCTGCAGAAATAATGCATGAGATCATAATGTTTCTACAGGATAGCTGGGCACAGAGCTGGCACAGAAGGGAAGAGGAAGGAGGGCAGGAAGGGGAGATGCAATTTTATTCTTGTGTGTTCCTTGTGATACTTTGGCACAGACACAAATAAGAAAAGCACCAGGAATTATTTATCTCCTATTCATAGACCAAGAAATCAGTCTACTCTGTTTTTTCTCTTTCCACTGTCCCCTTGTATTCTTTGAACACCCGTTGTGCATATTCTGCCCTCAATGAGGACTAAATAATGATTTTTTTTGTGTGTGCTGAGCAGTTCAAGGTATGTGGCTCCAGTCAGCTCTCTTCCTCCCCTTCTCTTCTGGCCTCATTGTGTGTGTACAGTGCTGTGTGTAGCTTTATTGGCATTCTTTTTGTAATGGTTGTAAGAGTCCTCTTAGTTGAGTTCCTCAGAGTTCTATTTATCTAAACTGTACAGCCCCTTTGAGAGATTTAATGTGCCGCTTTGGATGTGCCATGTCCATCCTGGATCATGTGAAATGAAAGACCAGCTCCTCTTGCTTCATGTATAAACTATCAAAGAAAGCATTGCTGTCTCCAATAAACGATGCAGACAGACAAATCAGAAGACTGGCTGTTTTCTTTCTGTTTTGCTGTTTGTGTTGTGGGATGCCTGGGGTGGGGCTGGGGAAGGAAGGGGAAGTGAAGTAAGCTTTTGCACAGTACCCACTATGTGCTTGGCCCTGTACTAAGTACATTATTAATCTCATTTGTTCCTCACAACAGCCTGTGAGCTAGGTGCTATCATTATCCCCATAGTTGAGGAAATTAAGTGATTTTACATAGGGGTCCACAGCTAGGAGGTATCTGAGATTAGATTTGAACTCAGGTCTTCCGGATTCAGGGTTATTGCATTCCATAGCTGCTCAGATATCCTGGGTAGGGATGGTTCTGTTTTGGTCATCATGCTTACAATGTAAAAATTACTACTCACTGATCTCCCCAGCCCATATGAATAATAATTTTTAAAAATGAAGAATTTAAATTCATCCCTCAGTAAATGCCATGTCCTAGGAAGCACTAGTGATGAGACTGAGTCATGATATGGCATATACATATACATACACATACACTCACACATATACCTACATATATATACACACATATGCATATATGTATATGTATGTGTATGTCTACGTGGCCAGAGATCTATGTACATTACTCACAAATACCTATGCATCCAGCAGTAATCTGATCCCTCAACTTAATTTTTGTGTCTATAGCTGCCTGCTGGATGTCATCTGAATGCCCCATTGGCACTCAATGTGTCTGAAACTAAACTCAGAGTATATCCCCTTAAATCTTCCTCTCCTCTCAAATTTTCCATTTTTGTTGATAGAACCACTATTCTGGTTCTTCAGGCTCAACATATCACAGATAGTTTTTGATTAGTGCAAATAACGAATGCTATGAAGTAGTCAGATACATTTATCCCTTCCACATCACAGGGGTGAAGGGTGCGGTGCCCCCCGGCAATCTGGAAAATATGCATAAGATTTTTTCACCTTCCCTTCATGCCAGAGAAAAAGTCTGAATTATTATGGCATTAAAAAATAAAATATGTTGATGTTACACAATATTATGCCTATATTTTATGCATTTCTGTGTTTCTAAACTTTTTCTGTGTCATCTGCTGGCCTTTGGCCATCTGCAGCTTCCACAAAATTCCCCCCAAATTTCCATTTAATTTCTTATGCCAACCCATAATATATTGAAATAATGATAGGGAAAGTTGCAATGTGGAAAGGATAACTGTATATTCAAATCGGCATTATTCAAAATCATAATTATGTAAAATATGACAATTGTTTCTAGCCCAGTGGAAATCAGCAGTGGCAATTAGAATAATGCAACCATTTCACAGGATTTATTATTCACATGAATCAAATTTCTTAGACTCTTCTCTTTCCCCTCAGTTAGCCTACAAGTCCAATCAAATGCCAAGGTCTGTCAATTCTACCTCCATAGCATTATTTGATAGCATCTTATTCCTAACATTTGCCCAACCACTATTTTCCCCTTTCCTGTGGGTGATTAAAAGAGCCTCTGAACTGGTCTCCCAGACTCCAGAGTCTCTCTCTCATCAATCCTTCCTTTCTAGCCTTCATTCAATGTCAAGACAATCTTCCTAAGGCACAGATCTGAACATGTGACTGATTCACCTTCTGCAAAACCTGTAGTAGCTTCCTAGACTAGGGGAAAAAGTACACCTCTCTTAGACTGGCATGCACAATCCTCACCTATGTGACTCCAAGCGACCTTTTTTGTGTTACTTCACATTTCTCTAGTTTACATGCTTTAAGTTAGTCAAATTGGATTGAATAGCTGTTTCCCATATTGGACATGCTATCATCTGCCATCACCCCCTGCCTAGAATGTGTTCCTTATTCTGTGACTTCCAGAATTATTTCTTCTTTCCAGACTTATCTCAAACACCACCTCCTCCATGAAGCCTTCTCTGATACCCAGACTTGGAAGTGTTCTCTCCCTCTTCAAATTATCTTGCATTTATCTTCATAAATGTTGTATCCCACCTCCCCTTTCCTCCATATAATATAAGTTCTTTGAGTATAGGGATCATTTTGTTTTCACCTTTATATCCCCAGCACTCAGACTATTGTCTGTAAGACATAGATGTCACTTAAAAATGTTTGTTGAATTCGAGCTTTAACAAAAATTGTTTGATTTCTAAATTAAAGCTAGCCAGTAAACTCTTGATCAGAGGCAGCCAACTTGTTGCAAAAACTTCCTCAATAGCATAGGCCCTTTGAAGATTTTTTTAGCTTTAATTCAATTTTATTAGATTTTATTTCAATTCCAAATTATCTTCCTTCATTCCCCCTCTCTCGCCCTTTGAGAAAGCAAGAAAAATAACCATCACACATATGTATAGACATGAAAAACAAATGTCCACATTAGTCATCTTCAAAGAAAAAAAAACAAAGCAAGAAATGGAAGAAAATAAGTTCCAATCTGCACTGTGAGTCATCAGCTCTCTCTCTGGAAGGAGAAAGCATGTTTTATCATGAGTCCTTTGGAATTGTGGCTGGTCATTGAATCAGAGTTACTAAATCTTTCTATCCCTGTTATTGTAGAAATTGTTCTGATTGTGTTCACTTCACTTCCTATCAGTTCATACAAGTCTTCCCTGGTTTTTCTGAAACCATTCCTCATCATTTCATACAGCACAATGGTATTCCATCATATTCATGGATAACTTGGTCAGGCATTCCCCAATTGGTGGACATATGCTCAATTTCTAATTCTTTACTACCCCCAAAAAGAGCTACAGTAAATATTTTTATACTTATGGGTCTCCCTTTTATGGGCAATTAGGTAGCACAGTGGATAGAGTACTAGGCCTGGAGTCAGGAAGACCTGAGTTCAAATCCAACCTTAGATACTTACTAGCTGTGTGACCCTGGGGAAGTCACTTAACTCTGTTTCCCTCAGCTTCCTCATCCGTAAAATGAGCTACAGAAGGAAATGGCAAACCACTCCAGAGTCTCTTCCAAGAAAACCCCCAAAAAGGGGTCACAAAGAGTCAGACATGACTGAAAACAACTAAACAACAAAAAATAGGCCATTTTACTCTTTTAATCACTTTGGGGTATAGACCTAGAAGTGGTATCTCTGGTCAAAAGGTGTGTGTAGTTTAATAGCTTTGGGGGCATGGTTCCAAATAACTTTGCAGAATGGTTGGACCAGTTCACAACTGCACCTATTTTCCCACATTCCAGCATCTGTCATTTTCCTTTTTTGTCACCTAAGCCAATCTAATAGATGGGAGGTTGTACCTCAGAATTGTTTTAATTTGTATTTCTCTATTAGTGAGTTAGAGAATTTTTATATGGTTATTGATAGCTTGGATTTCTTCCTCTGAAAACAGCTTATTCATACCCTTTGATTATTCTTTGAAGAATTTTCTAAAGAGATTGGTATAAACATACAGCAAACTCATTAAGTAAGGTAGATATTAAAATGTAGATAGCGAATAAGGGTAGATACATGAAAATGAATATTAGTGTGTTCCTCTAACTTAGTTTATTCCTCTAAGAATACTGTAAAAAATGATTGAGGCTTGTGATAAATGAATGCTAGAGTCGATATCAGGGCTTTAAAAACATGAGTATTCGGGGAAAGACCAAAGAGGAGACAAGATCAATAATGATGAATGACACTGAGAAGGAGGAACTATTAAGCAATTATTTTGTCTGATTTTTTCTACCAAGAAGAATGATGATCAGACCAAAAAGTAAAGAATAAAAATAAAAAGATGTGGCAGGGAATTGAAAACCAAGAGAAGTGGGAAGATAATTGTTTACTCAGCTACATTCTATGATTTAAATCACCCAACCCAAATGAACTATATCGCAGGATTCTGAAAAAAGTGGAGGATAGAATTGCATAGCCTCTTTCAACGATTCGAATATCTTCAAAATATCATGGAGAACAGGAGAGGTAGAACAGGACTGGAAGTAAGCAAATATTTGTATTTTTTAAAACACAGAAGTTTGAATCTGTAAATATATGCTGGTGAGCTTAAGTTTGATTTCTGGCAAAATTATTATTAAAGGACAGTTTGAGCAGTTAGGAAAAGAATACATGATCATTAAGACCTATATTTATGAAGAAGAAGTCAGAGCATAACAAAAAGTGTTTCTTTTTTCTTTTTCGACAGGGTTTGGAGACTGGTAGATCAGGTCTTTGAATCTTCCACTGAGTCCTAGCACAGGGTTCTGAGCTCAGTAGGTATTTAATAACTTTTGTTATACCTGTATTAGGGGAATGTTCTAGGATGCTTTACTTTTGTGCGTGTGTCGTGTGTCGTGGAATCCTTTGGCAGTTGGGTGAAGACTATTGAACCCTTCTTAGGATAGTGCTTTGAAATGCATACAATACATAGGATTACAAAGGAAACCAATTATAATGAAATACAGGTATTAACTTATTTTTAACAAAACAAGTTCATGAACTCCAGATCTAGAACCTCTGCTATAGGCCGATACGCTTGGTTTTCAGAAACTCACTTAAGAGAAGATGTCACAAAATCTTGTGGCTAAGCCTAGAAATGTGAACTAGGTCAGTGGTACCAAACTCAAATAGAAACTTGTGTGTTGCAAATTTATTTAGAAAACCACAAACTGATATTATCTTGTTTCTGTTATGTTTTTATTTATTTTGTTAAACATTTCTTAATTATACTTTAACCTGGTTTGGGCTTTCCTCTTGAGAGTTTCATCTCTCTGTACAAGATGGTAGTAGAGCTAGCTGACTTTGGAAGTAGCTGAATGAACAGACCCAAGGTATAATGATTGATAGTAAAGGTCAGTCTGGAGGACTATCTCTCTAGCTGAATGCCAAAGATATGTGTCATCAGCCTGCCTTGTCTATTCAAAATCTTTATCAGTGCCTTGGGTAAAGGCATAGATGCCATGTTTATCAATTTTGGAATTGATAGGAGAGGATGGCAGTGATAAATTACTTATTGAAAAACAGAATTAGGATTTATAAGGTTCTTAAGTTAGAAAATAGGCCAAATCTAATGAATTAAATTTATTATGATAAACCTAAAGGCCTGTGTTTGAATTTTTAAAATCAATTGAAGAATATTGTAGGAGAAAAGTATAGCTTGACAGCCATTCCTATGAAAAGGAGGATTTTAGTGGTCTGGAAGTTCAAAATGAATTAACAGTGTGACATAGCAGCAAAAAAGCTGATTTGATCTCAGGCTACACTAATGGAAGCCTAATGGCCACAGCTAGGGACATAATCATTCCACTGCATCTTTCCCTTTTCAGAACACACCCAGAATATAGTGTTCCATTCTGGAAATACTTTTTAGAAAGGACTTTAATAAAAAGGATAACTAACAGAGGAAGAAGAAAGGTTGCTGGAGGATACTTGAAAGTAGGTCATATAAGAGTTGATTGAAAGAAGTGGATATGTTTACATAGGGAGAAGAGAAGGTTTCAGGAAGGTAGAAGAGTTATCTTCAAGTGTTTGAAAGGCTGTCTTGTATCAGAAATTTGTACCTGCCTGAAGATCATTCTCCCACATAGGAAAAAAAATAGACAAAATAATTGTTTAATAGTACCTTCTCACCATTGTCAGTTCCTAATAGCTAGAGCTGTCCCAAGAGGGGCTAATATAAGGACAGGGAGAAGCTTCCAAATGTAAGTTTTTGGTGTAAAGCTATTTTATATTGTTTTCAGTTTAACTTGAAATAATGTAGTTTACTGAGCCCTAGATTGCCCCCTAGTGGCAAAAAAAAAATCTTTTTTTTAATTAGTAAAAGTAAAATGTGGTTCTCTTACATAAATTGGTTCATGATATGGTAAATACAGCCCCTATAGCATAACATTCAGACTCCCCTTCTTTCCATGTACAGTGTAGCGTTTAGTATGTTATAGGGAGGCAACTGTTGTTTTTTTCCTTGCCTAAGTGGAGTCATAATTCTGATTTCTCCAGGGTCATGATTGCAGGGTGATTCAAATGACTGGCAAATTTGTAATGCCAGCCATATTTACAGTATTCCTGGCAGCTTTTCAGTCTTTCCAGGTTGCAGTTAGGAGCAGAGGTTTATGTAGGGACTACCTTGCTTCCTAAAACTGCAATTCCACATTATGAAGATACTTTCTAGTACCTCCAAACCAGACCATGCCAAATGCTTGTGATACAAAGATATACAACATGGACCTTGCCCTCAGGGTGATTATAATCTGATAGAGGTGGAGTGGGGAGATATGCATGTAAATAACTAGGATCAAAGGGATAAATAGTAAAATTTAAAGGAGAGGACCAGGCAAAGTACTATGGGAAAAAAAACTGAAAGAAAGAGATCAAATTGGGGATAGGATTGGGGAGGTGGTCAAAGGATCCTCTGAAATGAACATTGAAAGAAGAGGCAACATAAAACAAAGACTGGGGGGCAGAAGGTGGAATGGACTCCAGTCAGGGCCATGGCTGGAACAAAGGGCCAGAGAGATAGGAGGGGGCAAGGAAAGAAAAGAAGGCTTGTAGTTCAAGTTAGCTAAAATTTAGAGTAGGAAGGAGAGTAGACTGAGAGAAATGGGGAAGATGGGTTGGATCGAGGTTGAGGAAGGCCTTGAGTATCCTCCAGTGTGAGAGAAAGACCCTATTGTCCAGGATTTGCTCTTAAAGGCTTTGGAATTTTTAGAATCTTTATAGGCCTCTCAGACTAATCTTCCATATGCATAGATCCAGTCTTAATTGGCACATGAAAGAAGGAAAACAAGGCCAGAACCCAAAGTTAAATTGTCAGGTGTGAATACTATAGCTCATCTGAACAGAAGTGGGGATTGGATAAAGAACTCAGCAAAATGATCATACATCTGACAATGAAGCATGCTATAGCTATAATGGAGAAATTCTTGACTTGCCTTCATATTTTCATTCTTCTAAAGTGGAACAAAAATGACGAGGGAATTGCTGTTCTGAACTTGATTTTGAACAACCATGGGGGATTGACTGCTGAGTAGAAATTACAGGAATCTTGGAGCTGAGTAATCTCTCCAAAATAGAGTTTGTGATAAAAAGTAATGTCTGTGGAAAGTCTCATAATATATGCTACAAGAATGAATTTCAAAGGGTTCAGAGAAAGGATGGGAGGATTCAATGGCCTAATTTTCCGGAGAAGTTCTCATCTTTCTTTAGAGCTCATTGCAGATAGCATTTCCTTCAGTGATCTCACCAGTTTTTAAAGCCCTCTCCTCAAATTGCTTTGCACTTATCAGTCCGTGTATGGGTAATCTAATCACAGTAGAATGTAAGTTTCTTGAAAGCAGATACTGTTGTGGGTTTTCTTTTGTCCTTATATCTCTAGTGCCTAGCACAGTACCTTGTATATACATAGGAGGCACTTGGTCAACATGGTAAACTGGGAGACATAACTGCAGGGTTTTTGTCAGTGATCTTTGAAAGGGAGTGCAAAATGGGAGAGAAGCCATGAAAATGGATAAGGGTAAATGTCCTGATTCCTTAACAAAAGAGAAAAGGGGAGAGGCTGCAACTTCTAGCCTAGTAGGTTTGACTACTCTTGCTAAATCTAATGAATTTTTGGCAGCACTCTAGAACGGGTCTTAAGAAAGAGAAGCATCATAGCATAGTGCATAGACAGCCAGCCTTGAAATCAGGAAGACCTGGGTTCAATTCCTGGTTGCCTGTATGAACCTAGGCAAGTTAACCCTCTCAGTTCTCTAGTTAGCTGTTTCAGGGATAGGTGCTGACCAGCATTGGTAGAGGGAATTTTCTCACCTGGGAGTTCCTCATATCAAATGAACTCCTAGGTCAATTCCCTTTCGCCCACCATTAAGGTGATACTGTGGAAAGGGAAGCACTAAACCTCTGATACTATAGAATGGAAAGCACTAAAAGCCAGGATAAATGGCTTCATCATGAACAGGTCATGCCTGGCTAACCTTGTTTCCCTCTTTTGACAAGATAATGAGAGTGGTAAGACATGGAATAGTTAATTTCAGCAAAGCCTTTGACAGAACTTCTTATGCTATCCTTCTAGAAGAGAAGGAGTGATGTGGGCTAACACATAGAGCAATCAGGCAAATTCAGAACTGATTGGATGACCAGAGAACAAAAGTATTTATTAATGGATTGGTTACAACTTCAAAGTAGGTCTTTAGTGGAGTGTCTCAGGGAACTGTCCTTAGCGCTGAACTCTTCAGCATGTTTGTCAATGAGTTGGTTGAAGGTATAGGAAATATGACTATCAGATTTATAGTTTTTCAGCCTCTACCCTTTAGTCTTTTGTTAAAAATTCAGGGCATTTACTCATCCATTTCCATGACTTCTCTCCCATTTTCACACCCTTTTAAAGGTTATTGACATTCTAACTTCCATTTATAGATGACACAAACCTGGAAGAGATAGCTAATTATGTATGAGAGGATCCAAATTAGGTCTTGATGAGACAGAATGTTGTGAATAGAGAAACAGGAAATAGGGAAAAATTAAAAGTCTGAGATTTAAGTTAAAAACCTTAACTTGACAAGCAAGCTATAGGGGAAGTATGGCTAAATTATAGTTTATGTGGAAGTGCATAGTTTATTCCAAAATCTTTATAGTTATCAAACATAAAGAAGACATAGTATTCTTTTAAAAATGAGGTATATAGTCATTGTTTTTCTACCCTGCTTAGATCACTTCTGGAGTATAATATTTAGTTATATATGCTATATCTTAGGAAGGACATTGACAAGCTGGACCATATTCCAAAGAGGGTGATGAACATAGAAGACTAGAGATTGTGTAATATGAAAATGCTCATAAGCTCAATTTAGTTCAGAGAAGAGATGATGCAGATGGGGATATGACAGGTGATTTTCATTTTAGGTAGATATGGGCAGAATGGGTAGAGTTCTGAACTTAGAGACAGGAAGACCTGAGTTAGAATCCTGCCCCCAGCACTTACTAGCTATGTAACACAACCTCTGTCCATCTTAGTTTCTTCATCTGTAAATTGGGAATAATAAAGCTCATATGTCACAGGGTTGTGAAAGAAAAAATACTACCTAATAATTAACGTTATCTGAAATTGGAAATAGAATGCTACTGTCTTATCAAGATCAAATGGAAAATTTCATGATCATTTTTGGGCATTATTTTAGAATATATTCTTGGAGAGGTATGAGTTGTCTTAGTTGACCAAAGGTCTTGTCCAACTCTGCGTGAAACTCATCAAAGAAGTATTAGAGATTTCTTTTTTGGTACAGACAGAACCATAATAACAGCCAGACAAATGGAAGCTAATAATGCCACAAGACATCAAGAAACAACAAAACAAAGTCAAAAGACTGGGAAAAATGGAAGAAAATGTGAGCTAATCATCAGAAAAACAACTGAAATGGAAAATTGATTGAGGAGAGTTAGTTTAAGAATTGTTGTATTACCTGAAACCATGATCAAAGAAAGAGCCTAGACATCACATTGCAATAAAATTATCAAGGAAAACTGCCCCAATATCGTCAACCTAGAGGGCAAAGCAGAAATTGAAAGAATTCACTAATCACCTCCTGACAAAGATCCCAAAATGAAAACTCTCAGGAATATTATAACCAAATTCCAGAGCTCCCAGTCAAGGGGAAAATACTACAAGGAAGCAGAAAGAAAAATCTCAAATACTGTGGAGCTACAGTCAAGATCACACAAGATTTAGTATCTATCACTAAAAAAGGAGTGGGAGCCTTAGGATATGATGTTTCAGAAGGCAAAGGAGCTAGAATTATAACCAAGAATCATCTACCCAGGAAACTAAAATATTTAATGAACTAGAGGACTTTCAAGCATTCATGATGAAAAGATGAGAGCTGAATAGAAAAATCAACATTTCAATACAAGATTCAAGAGGAGTATAAACAGTTATACATGAAAGAGAAATCATCAGACACTAAATAAGGTTAAACAATTTACATTGTTATATTGCAAGTTGATACATGTAACTCCTAAGAACTTTATCATTATTAGTGTAGTTAGAGAGAGTCTGCATAAACAGAGGGCATGAGTATATTGCTTTGAGATTATCTCAAAATAAAAAAGAATAGTAGCTGAGAAAGAGGGATACACTGGGAGAAGGGGGAAGGGAGAGGAAAAATGGGGAAAATTATCTCACATAAAAGAGTCACACCAGAAAGAGTTTTTATAATGGAGGGGGAAATGGGGGGAGAGGGAGAATGGGCAATACTTGAACTCCCTCTCATCTGAATTGTTTCAAAGAGCAAACAATACACACATACACACACACACACATAAACACACACACATACACAATTGGATGTAGAAATTCATCTTACCCAGCAACAAAGGAGGAAGAGAAGGGGCTAATAGGATGAGGTAGTAAAAGGGAAGATAGATTAAAGGGATTAAAAGCTCCAGAGATTTTTGAGGAAGGAGCAGGTAAGAAAAAGAAGAGTATGGAGGGAAATACACAGTTAGAAATCATAGCTGTGACTATAAGTGGGATGAACTCACCCATAAAAGGACAATGTATAACAGAATGGATTAGAAACCAGAATCCAACAATATATTGTTTATAAGAGACACACTTGAAATATAAAGATACATATAGAATTAAAATAAAGTCTGGAGAGCAGAATCCGTTATGTGGCAACCGAAGTAAAAAGGTAGAGGTAGCAATCATGATCTCAAACAAAGCAAAAACAAAAATAGACCTATTTAAAAGGGACAGAGAAACGAAATTTAGCTAAAAGGTACCACGGGCAATGAAGTAAAAGCAATACTGAACTTAGGTGTACCAAATGGCATAGCATCCAAAATCTTGAAGCAAAAGTAAATGAAGTTACAGGAGGAAATAGTAAAACTATACTGGTGGGGAAACCTCAATCTACTCCTCTCAGACTTAGATAAATATAACCATAAAATAAGCAAAAAAAAAATTAAGGAGATGATTAGAAACTCAGAAAGAATAGATATGATACCTCTCTGGAGACTGGTGAATGGAAATAAGAATGGTATACATTTTTCTCACCTGTACATATAATGTGCCTTCACAAAAATTCACCACATATTAACATTTAACACAAATGCAAAAAAGCAAAAATATTAAATATACTCATTTTTGGACCATGGTACAATAAAATTGCATTCAGTAAAAGCCTTGGAAGCATAGATTAAAAAACTAATTGGAAAAGAAATAATCTAATCCTAAAGAATGGGGCAAGGGGTATCAAAGAACAAATCATGAAAATAATAATTCATTAAAGATAATAACAACAATGAGACAACATACCAAAATTTGTGGGATGCAGTCATAGTCGTAATTGGAGGAAAATTTATTTCTCTAACATCAATAAAAGAGAGAAAGAGCAAATCAAGAAATGGGCATGAAAATTAAAAAAAAAGCAAACAAACTAGAAAAAAGAATAAATTTGAAATCCCCAATTGAAACACCAAATTAGAAATCCTGAAAAAATCAAAGGAATGATTAATAATATTGAAAGTTAAAAAAGATTGAATAAATAAAATTAGGAGTTAGTTTTATGAAAAAAAGACAAAATAGATAATTGGCTAGTTTGATTTTAAAAAAAGGAAGCCAAATTATCAATCTCAATAATGAAAAAGGTGAATACACAATCAATGATGATGAAATTAAGCAATTATTAAGAGTCCAACCACATGCCAATAAAACTGACAATCTAAATGAAAATGGATGAATGTTTGTAAAAATACGAATTGCCTAGGTTAACAGAAGAGGAAATAGAATACCTAAGCAACCGTATTTTAGAAAAAGAAATTTAACAAGCCAAAAATCAGATCCCTAAGGGGCAAAAAATTCAGGACTAGATGGATTTGAAAACAAATTCTACCAAACATTTAAAGGACAATTAATTCCACCATTATATAAACTGTTTGAAAAAATAGATAAAGAAGGAGTTCTATTAAATTACTACTATGACAAAATATGATTTTGATTGGTAAATGAGGGAGAGCAAAAACAGAGAATTTAAAAATTTTGCATCATTGTAAATCCAAGGAAAGAAAGGTATACAGAAAGAAAGGTATAGACCAATTTCCTTGGATTTACAATGATGCAAAATTCTTAAATAAAGTACTAGCAAGGAGATTATAGCAATATATCATAAAGATCATATTCCGTGACCAAGTAGGATTTATACCAGGAATTCAGGGTTAGTTCAATGTTAAGAAAATGATAAACATAATCAACCACATCAATAACAAAAAGAACAAAATCATATGATTATATCAATAGATGTAGAAAATTTTTTTGACAAAATATAACACCAATTCTTACTCAAAACACCAGAACACATAGAAATAAATGGAACTTTTCTTAAAATGGTAAGTACTATCTATTCAAAATCAAGAACAAGCATTAGATATAAAAGGGACAAACTAGAAGCCTATCTGCTAAGAGTTGAGGTGAAGCAAGAATATCCATCATTCCTAAAAGAAATTAAAGGAATATGCATAGGCAATGAGGAAACAAAACTATCTCTTTTTTTGTATAATGGTATATTTTGACCTCCCTAGAGAACCAAAACTAGTTGAAACAATTAACAACTTTAGCAAAGTTGCAGGATGTAAAATAAAGTAACATAAATCAATAGCATTTCTGTACATTACCAATAAAACCCAGCAGGAAGAAATAGAAAGAGAAATTCCATTGGAATTAACTGCAGACAATATAAAATACTTGGGAGTCTACTTGCCAAGACACAGACAGGAACTACATAAAAATAAATAAAACACTTTTATACACATAAAATCAGATATAAATAATTGGAGAAATATTAATTGTTCATGGGTAGACCAAGTCAATATAAAAAAAAATGACAATTCTATCTCAATATTCTTATTCAGTACAATCCCAATTAAATTACAAACAAATTATTTTATTGAGCTAGAAGAAATAATAAAACGTATTTGGTAAAACAAAAGGTCAAGAATATCAAAGGAATTAATTTTTTAAAAAGGTGTAAAGGAAGAAGATCTAGTAGCACCAAATCTTAAACTGTATTATAAGGTGGTAATTATTAAAATTATCTGATACTGTCTAAGAAATAGAATGGTGGGTCAGTGGAATAGAGTAAATATACAATACACAGTAGGAAATGATTATAGTAACCTTGTGTTTGATAAATGTAAAGATTTAGGCTTTTGGAATAAAAATTCACTATTTGGTAAAAACTTTTGGGAAAACTATAAAGCAGTCTGCCAGAAACTAGGTATAGACCAGTGTCTTACACCATTTACCAAGATAAGGTCAAAATGTATTATGACCTAGGCATAGATGGAAATATAATAAGCAAGTTAGAAAAACATGGAACATATTACCTATTAGATTTGTAGATAGGAGAAGAATTTATGAATAAATAATAGAGAACATTGTGGGATATAAAATGGATAATTTAGTTACATTCAATTAAAAATTTTTGTATAAATAAAGCCAATGCAGACAAGACTAGAAGGAAAATGGAAAATTAGGGGAAAAATTTTATAGACAGCTTCTCAGAGAAATGGTTCATATCTCAAAAATATAAAGAACTATGTCAAATTTATAAGAATATAAGTCATTCTCCAATTCATAAATGGTCAAAGGATTTGACCAGGGAGTTTTTAGAAAAAGAAACCAAAAGATATGCATATATATGTACATGAAAAATGCCCCAAATTATTATTGAATAGGGAAATGAAAATTTAAAAAACTTTGAAGAACCATCTCGCATTTGTCAGATTGGCTTAAGTGATAGAAGGGGAAAAATGACAAATGTTGGAGAGGATGTGGAAAAATCATTGGTGGAACTGGTAATTAATCCAACTAATCCAACTACTTTGGAGAGCAATCTGGAATTATGCCCAAAGGGTTTTAAAACTTTGACCCAGCTACAGTATTATCAATTAGGTCTATTTCCCAAGGTGATCAGGGAAAAATGAAAATAACCTGTATGTCATAAACTATTTATAGCAGCTTTCTTTGTGGTGGCAAAGAACTGGGAATTGAGGAGATGCCCATCAATTGGAGAAAGGCTAAATAAGTTGTGACATATGATTATGGTGGAAGAGTACTGTGCTGCAAGAAATTATAAGCAGGATGGTTTTAGAAAATCGTAGAGAGACTTGCATGAAATTATACAGGGTGAAATGAGCAGAACAAAGAGAACACTATACACAGTAACACTAGTGTTGTTCAAAGAATAACTGAACAACTAGGCTATTCTGAGTTATATGAATGTTCAGATCAGCTACAAAGTACCTATGAAGGAAGATGCTACCCACTTCAAGAGAAAGAATTGATATATGGAAGTACATATTATATGGTTTCATGAACACACACGTGTGTGTGGTTTTTTTTTTTTGAGGGGGTAAGGCAGGGCAATTGGGGTTAAGTGACTTGCCCAAGGTCACACAGCTAATAAGTGTGTCAAATGTCTGAGGCTGGATATGAACTCAGTTCTCCCTGACTTCAGGGCCGGTGCTCTACTCACTGTGCCACCTAGCTGCCCCAACGTGTGTGTGTTTGTGACAGATGTTGGCCTTCTCTAGTGTGTTGTTGGGAGGCTTGGAGGGAAAAGCTTGGATCTCAAAATGTAACAAAACAAAAAATAAAAATTTTTAAGAAAAGAAAAAATGGTCAACTTATTATAATGCAGGACATGCAGTTAGGAGATATAGGTCTGAGTTCTAATATTTACTTGATGTATAATTATAGACAAATCTATGAAGCTCACTTTCTTCATTTTCAAGTAGGGATGACAGTACTTATACTACTTACCTCATTGGGGCTATTGTCCAGAAATCTTTTTGTAAGTGTCAAAGAAATGTGGACTGTCATCATCATCAGAAGAATCATAGTTATCAAGTATAGGGATTTGGTGCTAATGAAAGACCTAGAAATAGTTTTGGAACCCATAGAAATGTAAGTGAGTGGAGGAAGGAGGGACATACAGAATCTAGTGCAGGGGTGGGGAACATGTAGTCCTCTAGGTCTTCAAGTGTAGCCCTTTGAATCCAATGGCCTGCACTTGAGGATGTAGAAGGCTCATGTGGCCTTGAGGTTGCAGGTTCCCTACCCTGGTTTAGTGGATAGAGAGCTGGACTTGGAATCAGAAAAATCTGGGTTCAAATCCTGCCTCTGCCACTTAACCTCTTTGTGATTCCGTTTTCTCATCTGTAAAATAAGGGGGTTAGACTCACTAATTTCTAAGGCTACTTCTAGTTAAAAATCCATGATTGTATGACAGCTAGCTGGGGCCAAGTCATCTCAAAATGGCATAGTCACTCCAAATGCCCTGTCCTTTCCTCGATGTTTCAAGACATTCCTGACATAGAAGTTAACTGGGGCACAATGGAATTATAATGGTTTATTAATGAAGTTTTTCTAAGTTTTCCATGTGGAGTGATAAACTTCATTTTGGAAGGACAGAGTACGGTCAGTCTTGTCTAATTTTACATATACATTTTTCCATACAATCTGCTGCTGTGTCCACTGGCAAAAACTTGGCTCACCAACAGGAAGCAACAAGTGAAAGGAAGGGATAGTTTAGGAACTGATAATTTTAAGTCTTAGGTGAGCATATTCAGAACGAGGTGTGTGTGTGTGTGTGTGTGTGTGTGTGTGTGTGTGTGTGTGTGTGTGTGTGTAACCAGTGACCAGAGCTGAGACTGAAGGTCTACTAACAGAGCCCTCTGCTGGCATAGGTGAAAGGAATCTGAGACTGTTCTTATAAGCAGTCTTAAGAGATATGTCACCCTGCAATAGGATATTTTAAGTGTGCTGTAAAGTTATAAAACAAAAACTCTTTCTCCTCACTGATTTGTTCTTTGTTAGGACAATTACATAATCTGTTTTCTTAAGATGAAATGTGTTGTATACGAACATCAAAATAGAAAAATCAGAGAGGAAGAGTATATTTGTATCACAAGCAGTAGAGGGAAATTATTCTATTTTAATGGAAATGTGTCCATAAAGTCCGTGTGCGATTTAAAGTTACAACTAATTATATGCATATGTGTACATATAAAATTTGCACTTAATAAGCATTTATTGAATTGAATTGAATCAAATTCCATAAATTTAAATTACTCTAATATGAAAACATCAAAATGAACCACAGACAGTTATGGGATGGAATGGAGGTAAATAAGAATTTAATTTCTTTTCATTCTTTACTTTTTTTTAAATGATTTTCTACTAGCATGACATCCTGGAAAGAGTTCTGGATTTGGAGTCAAGAGTTCAGGATTCAAAAACCTAAGTCTTATAATCTTTTATCAAGTCAAGCCACCAAGCATTTGTTAAGCACCTACTATGTGTCTGGCAGTGCGCTAGTGCTTAGGTTACAGAGATGAGCAAAAAAAACCCCGATTCCTGCCTTCAAGGAGCTGACATTCTATTCAGGGGTGGGGGGATAAAATGTTAACAATTAGGTGCATATAAGGCATGTATAGCTAGGTAGCACAGTAAATTATGCCATTTATGTTTTTATGCCATCGTGTATATATTGTTTTCTTGGTTCTACTTACTTCACTCTGTATTTGTTGGGCTTTCTTAAAAGATTATGGTAAATTTTGAAATATTCACAAGTTCTATATTTCAAATCTAATGGACAAATCCCTTCCTCCCTCACTGTGGGCCTCAGATTCCTTATTTGTAAAATGAGGGATATAGAAATAGATGATCTCAAAGGTCCTTTCCAGATCTAAATCCTATGATGATGAAAGAATATTTCTTGCTCTCTACATTGAAATTATTTAATGAAGATTTGCTGAATTTGTAGTTAAATTACCACTTTTCCTTGACTTCAGTGGATTCTTGATTTCACCGATGTGGTTACTTCTCCCAGCCATGGAGCAGCAAACCACTTGTACCTTTTAATCTTTCCAGAATCTTGTCCATGCTATCCCATAAATTTTCCATAAGTGGTCCACCCAATTTGCTGGATACCTTCATCTCTAGATCTTTTAAAATCATGTGGGGACGAGTGCAGCATTGAAGTTGTCCATCTTTCATGTCCCAGTCTAGCTATATGACTGATCTGCCTCCTTTTCTAACAATATCCTATATTTATGGTTGAATAAATGATCACTCAATTCTTTTGCACTACCACTTTTATTTTAAATCACTAATACATTTTATGTTAACAGAACAGACATTTCCCCAGTACACACAATCTCCCTGCAAAGTTGCATTAGTAAGGCAATAATAACAATATAGCTGACAATTGTCAAAATGCCTGTGTAGTTCTGTATTGCAAAGTATGAGAGACTCTCCACAAAGAAGGTAGAAGTATAACATTTATTCAGACACCAGAGAACCATATCCCATAACCAAATGTTCAGCTCCCACAGCCAGTTAGTCTACTTCATAACAGCAAGGAACCTAAAACAGGAAATCACAACGTGGAGCCTGGCCATCGCAAAACCTCTCCGACCTCAGGAAGCTCCTCCCACCACATGTAACTTAGGCTTCCTGTGACATAAGCAGGTCATATGGCCTACTAATAGGTGGGAAAGATTTTCAAATCTAAATTGCTACTACAAAAGTATACTGTCGCCCAAAGTTATCTTACTAATGGTTAATATAAAAAAGGGTTAGATGCTTTAACTTATAAATATGGTTATAACATTGATCATTGGATTTGACCAGAATTTTATTCCTTCTCCATCTTTAGGTTAGTGAGTCTATTATTCTTTGGGTTCTGTTTTCTTCACTGTGCAAAACTTTATAAAATCTTCCTATGTTTCTCTGAAATCTTTATGTTTTCATTCCTTATGGTACAGTAATAGTTAATTACATTTTGATTTATTAATTGATTTATTCAGCAGTTTCCCAAGACTGGTCATATATTTTGTTTATAGTTACTTGTTATCAAAAATAATGCTGCTATGACCATTTTTTACATTTTATTGCTGTTAATAACCTCCCTGGAGTACAGTTACAATGGGTATAGTCCCAGTAGTGGAATCTCTGGGCCAAAGGATAAAACAATTTAATAACTTTCCTTGCTTAATTCCAGATTGTTTTGCAGGATAGGTAAACAAATTTGCAGCTCCAGGACAAGTAGTGAGTAAACATTCTTGTCTTCCCCTCAGGCCCTCTATTGATGAGTTTTTCCATCTCTTAGCATACTTAGTTGTCAGGTAATACCACAAGGTTGTTTTAACGTTCATCTCTCAGATTTCTAGTGACTTTGAACTTTAAGGGGTTACTAATAATTTATATTTCTTCTTTTGAAAGCCTTTAGCTTCATAGCCTTTGTTTACTTGTCTGTTGAGAAGAGGAGACAAGAATTTATTAAGTGCCTACTACATTCCAGGCACCGTGCTAAGTGCTTTACAAATGTAGTCCCGTTTGCTCCTTATAAGAACCCTAGGAAGTAGTTGCTATTATTACTCCCCATTTCACAGTTCAGGAAACTGAGGCAGATGGAAGTTAAATGTCTTGCCCGGATTCACACAGCGAGTCTCTGAAGGTGGATTTAAACTCTGGCATTCATGACTTAGGGCATCTTGGTGGCATAGAGTACCAGTCCTAGAACAAGAAAACTCCTCTTCTTGGGTTCAAAGCTAGCCTCAGGCACTTATTAACTGTGTGACCCTGTGCAAGTCATTTAACCCTGTTAGCTTCAGTTTTCTCTTCTGTAAATGAGCTGGAGAAGGAAATGGCAGACCAGCCCAGTGTCTTGGCCAAGAAAACCCCAAACAGAGTCACGAAGATTGGGACACAAGTAAAAAATGACTGAACCACAAAATTCCTGACTCTGGGCCCAGAGCTCTATCCACTGTGACACCTAGCTGACTCTGTTTGGAAATGACTTAGTCTTTTGTGTTTGTCACTCCTCTATAGGTATTGGATGTCAAATTTTTACAGACATATCCAGTGCAAAGATTTTTACAACTCTCTCTTCTTTTACCTAGCGTGGGGGGTGGGTGTCACAAAACATTTTATTTACACAAATTCCTTTTTATTTTATGTAAACAAAATAGCCTATTTGCTCTCTTCTCCCTTCTCTCCGATGTCTGATTATGAATTTTTCCACTACTCACATTCATTTTCTAATTTTTATGGTGTGCCATTTTTATATTTAGATTATTTATTTACTTGTAATTTATTGTCATATTTATAAGATATAAGGTGCTGATCTAAACCCTCTTTTCCTCTCTTGATTGCCCTGCCATCAGTGTTTGTGCTTCTATTGCATATGTTGATATGTGGCAGCTTCCTGATACCAACCACTGAGTCATTACTCTTTGAATCTCCCTTGATTTTGGAGATTCATGACCATATGGAATATCATATATTCTTGATCATTTTCTTCGCTGGAAGGATATTCCTACTGAAACGATGGTTTATCTGGATTTTTGGTATTAGAAAATAGCTTGTCATCAAACACGACTTGATTCATTTGCTTTATTCACGGCCAGTAGAGGGCACTCTGGCTTTTGACTAGACTAATTTCAGAGAACGGAACCTTCCTTTCTCTAGCATTAAGCTTGCAATTCCCCCCCCCCCCCAAGAACTACCCAGGGCCCTGGTTTTCTGATTAAAAAAAAAGGATGGCGGTGCATTTGAAACCTAAAATTGAGTTTGTTTCTATGTTGCATTTGTGGAATAAACCCATGCATGACATCTGGAGGACATGATATCATTCCATTTAACCTTGTCAATTGTATGAAAGAAATAAAGGAAAGTGATAATTATTTATGCTTCTTAGATAGGGTAGGTTCTGCTTTTGAGTTCTTGATACTGAGAAAATTTAATATGAGCAGAAAACAACCATCTAAAAATAAAAGACTCATTATCACCTTAGATACCTCCTTCTCTCCTCTTTACTGCCCTCCCCTTCCCTACCCCAATCTGTAGGGCTGCTCATCCTTTTGGCATGGACAAATAATTTCTTTAATATTCCCAGTAGTTATGATGCCATTAGTGGAATCTATATACATAGATCATTTCCTCTCTTGGCTATGGTAGATGATTTACATGGGTTGCTGAGGCTGAAAAACAAAACAAAACAAATTACTCTATCACTTTTTGGGCAAACTGGCGTTGAGCAGCCTCACACTTAGCTCAACTGGTCCCTCGTACCAGGAAGCTATACAGTTTGTCTCTGGGGTACTAACTTTGGAGTCAGAAAGGCCTGGGTTCGAACCTTGTCTTTTATTCTCTTTGTGCCTCCGTTTCCTTCTCTATGAAATGAAGGGGTTGAACTTGATGGTTTTCTAATGCCCCTTTCAGCTTTCTGTCTACTATCGACTATGATGCTACGATGCAATGTGGTCGATGTTTTGCAGGCATAAGCTTCAAGAACCCTGGGTGGATCACATAATGATAAGGTATCAAAATGAGATTTGAATCCAGATTAGCCTCATGCCCTACCGGAGGGAGTGCTTTGCAAATGTTTATTGAATTGAAAGATTTTTGAAAGAAGTCAAGAACTGTTTCACTGGGAGGGAGATATGTATGGTTTGGGGTTAATGAAATTGTTCTAAAAGCTGCTCTATTTTTCCCCTAATTTCTCTCCTAAAGATGGTAAGTCAGAAGGAGTTGAACAAATGTATATGTTGAAAGTCAGGAATTGTGTCATTTATGTTTTCATATCCCTAGCACCTCATACAATGCCTTGCACTTAGGTGCTTAGTAATCGTTTGTGGTGATATTACCAATATGAGTGCCTATAATCTAATCCATGAATCTAAAGTGAGAGATTCTATAGAAGAAGCATGGTGTAGTGGGTAAGGCACTGAACTTAGAGCCAAGAAGGTCAAACTCTGAGTTCAAATCCTGGGAGCTTAACCTGTTTGGATCTCAGTTTCCTCATCGGTAAAGTTGGACTCAGGGACCTCCAAGGTTCCTTCTAGCTCTAAATGAATGACGTTCTTAGTAACAAATTCCATCTTTTTCATGGCAATGGAAGCTTCTGTCTAGAAAGGAGCCTCATGGAATGATAAAGAAGTAGCCAGGAGTTACCCTTGGATCTTGAAGTTGATATCACCTGCCCCACAAAGAAATGGAAAACAAATGCAGGTCCTGGCCCCAAAACTGGGGTGGGGGGAGGGTGGAGCATGGTCATTGTTGGGTTATTTTTCCCTCTTTGGTTTAGCCTTATGATTTCATGGCTTCAACGAACTGGTTACCATTATGCAATTCAACTCTAACCTAAAAGTCTTAGAGAGTTGCCTGGGGGAACTGTGTCCAGGGGATCACATAGTTAATTTGTGTCATATTTGAACCCAGGTCTTCTGGACTCGAAGGCTAGTCCTCAATCCACTGGGCCTTGGTAATTTATATTTAATCCAAGTTAAAGGGAGCCCAAAATCATATCCCCTTTACCACAGCTTTGAAAAGAGTATCTTGGAACACACTTGCAGTCTAATGTGGGGTGGGGAATGGGGGGAGGGAAGGGAAGTGGGATGCTTATTTTTACAATGGGAGAAGAAAAAAACTTGCCTCTGGCTCAGTTCCTTTGAGCAACATTTCTGGCTTTCTGGCACTGATTGTAGACCCAGTTATGTTTTGGTAAATAAGATTAGCTATAATTAAATTACCCATTATGTGGGCAGTTTTATTTACGTGGGTGCTAAACAAGTAACTTAAAATGTTTCCAGAAATGTCATATGAAAATAGAGAGCTGTGAGTATCTTCATGGTGTGATTAATGCATCAACCCTATTTATCTGTTTGTCACTCTGGTGTAGAAAGGACTGCCAGGGAGTTTAGGACAGACTGGGATTTCATGTTTGCATTGATTTGGAGTTTGAGAGAGGATGCTTCCTTCCCATCCCTCCTTAAATGGTCCTAGAGGACTTTGTGTGGATTTCCCCTTTGCCCCCAACACACTCTCCCTTCTGTTAAACTTTGTCTACTTGTCTTAACCACCACTCCATGAACAGACTACAAGCTCCCCAAAGGCAAGGATGGTGTAATTTTTAGTCTTGTTTTCTCTCCCCTACACCCTCCTTGGATGCCTCATCATTGTGTGGAGATGACTCTGAATTCTTAAAAGGTTGTCTTTTTGGAATACCAGTTCTAGCAGGTTCTGCCAAACATGAGGACCTAAGACATATTTGAGACAGAGAGGAAGGAGGAATGTGTCTTCTCACTTAATAGTTTCCCTTACTTCCCAGTTCAAGTCCCACCTTCTTCAGGAAGCCTTTTCTTGATCCTACCAACCCACCAAGTGCAATCCTATTTATACACGATATTTAATATAGACATAATTGTTTATATTTTATCTTGCACAACGGAATGTCACCTCCTCAAGGTCAGGGACTGCTTTTGCCTTTCTTTGTGTCCCCAGCACTTAATGCTCTATAGATGCTTGCTGACAGTGTGTGTGTGTGTCTGTGTGTACATTCTGTCTGTATGTGTCTGTCCAGCCACTTAAACTTAGGAAGTAAGTGTATATAGCAAGAGAATTAAACTTGTTGGGAGGCAGGACACCATGATTCAGTCCTATTTCTGCTAAGTAATACCTGGCTACACAAGCAGTGTTTGCGTATACCTGTTACTTAGCCCATTCCTTCATCTCTAGGAAAGGATAGCATCTAAAATTATTTTGTGCCTATATACTTCCCCATAAGTTATTTTAGAATTACAGTATCTCTTGGCTGAGAGGGCCCTCACAGGCCATCTTGGTCAAACTGTACCTGACTGAGAATCCCCTCTATGACACCCAAGACAAATATTCACCAAGCCTTTATTTAAAATTTCCAGTGAAGGGAAACCTACTACTTCAAAAGGTACCTCATTGAATTTACTTTAGGATAGCCTTAATCATTTAGGGAATATTTTCTTACTTCAAACAAAAATCTGTTCTTCTTCAACTTCCACCCATCATTTCTAGTTCTGCCATGTAGAACCACTTATTCAGAACTATTTGTTCTTCTGCCCTAGGGACACTTGAAGTCAGCCTACATGTCTTCTCTTCTCCAGTTTATACATCCCCAGTTCCTTCTATCCATCTTTGCATGGCGTAGTCTTAAAGCTCCCCACCATTCTAGTTTTTCTTTCCTAGATGTATTCCAGCTAATTAATGTTCTTGTAAAATGGGTTGCCTAGAACTAAACAGAAACTCCAGATGTGGACTGACCAAGTCAGAATACTGTGGGGCCATCATTCTCTCTAGTTTTGGAAACTTTTTCTCTCAACACAGTCTACTATAGTGTTTGCTTTATTAGCTTCTATCTCACACAAATAACTTATATGAAACTTATTATCCAAAGTCTCATATCTTTTTCACATAAACTGCTATCTACCCAAGCTTCATTCAAGTTTTACTTTAGAAATTGATTTTTTTTGCACACAAATATGAGACTTGATATTTATTATTAATGTTATTCTTGAATAGCTAATGGACAGTGTGATGGAGTAGATAGAAAGTGGACTCTAGAGTTAGGAAGATCTGAGTTCAAGTTCAACTTCTGATAAATACTGCGTAAAATGGGGCAAGTCACTTGATCTCAGTCTTCTCAGGCAACTATAGAACTGTAAGTTGTGAAGCATGCTTTTAGGTCCTCATTGGTCGAGGGTATGTTTTTATTGGAAGTTTCCTATACTAATAAAATCAGAGGTCTGCTCCTCTCCCAAAATGTCATCTTATTGGAGTCAGCCCAGGGCTCTAGCCTCTTGAGATCCCTTTGGATCTTGACTTTCATCCAACATGTTAAAAATGCTAAATAGCACAGGTCCAAGGACAAATCCCTGGGACAATTGGCTAGAGACTTTATTCCAAGTTGACATCAAACGATTAATGACTAATCTTTTAGTTCTGCCTTTCAGCCAGTTCTCAATACTCTTAAATACTATTCTCTCAGTCACATTTCTCCATCATGTCCACAAAAGAGAGTATGTTAAATGTTTTTCCACAATCCAGGTAAACCCTACCTACAGCATTCCTAATCGATCGATCAAGTAGCCATGTTGCCAAAGAAAATTAAGTTAGTGTGATGTGATCTCTTTTTGATGAAACCACGTACTTTCTTTTCTAAATGTTCATTAACACATTTTTTTCATAATGAACAATGGAATTGTTAGGAATTGGAATTAAGATTAGCCTATACTGTGGAAAATCTACTCCTTTCTCTTTTATGAAAATCAGGGCATTTGCCATTCTCAAATCCTGTGGGGCATTACTTCTATTTCTTAGGCTTTTTAAAAATGTTTTATTGATATTCTTTGTTTTTTGCATTAAATGTTCACAGATTATTCCCACTTTGTGAGAGATTCATGTAACAAAATAAAATAGTAAAATAGTTAAGTGAATCTAATAATACAGTGATCTCATCAGAAAGTACTTGTAACATTTCACATTGGTAGCATCTCCCCATATGTCAACTAAAAGTAATTAATCCATTTTTTTCTTATTTGCTCACTTCCACCCCATTGAGGGAAAAAGAAAAATTAATGTTTCATAACAAACATTCATAGTTAAATAAAATAAATCCCCTCAATGGCTATATATACATACATACATACATACATACATACACATACATATACATACATACATACATATATATATATATATATATATATATATATATAAAAAATTCTGCACCTTAAATCCATCACCTCTCTGTCATAGACAACATGTTTCATCATTGGTTCTGCTCATTGCATTCTTCATCAGTTTATAAAAGTCCTCAAAGCTGCTCATTTTAATATTAAAAATTGTTTTTCTGGTTCTGTTATTTCACTCTGCATCAGTTCCTATAAGTTTTTCCATATCATTTTGAAATCATCTATTTTCCTCTTTTGTGCTATATTTCTTATAGCACAATAGTACTTCATCGCATCCATATACCACAACCTATTCAATCTTTCTCAATCGATGAACATCCCCTTATTTTCCAGCTTTTTTGCCATCACCAAAGAGCTTATATACTGGGATAACCGTTCCCCATTTGAAAAAAAATGAAGAAAATTGGACAGCAGTTTGGGAGAAATTACACCTCACACCTTTATACAAAAATATATTCCAAATGGACATATGGCTTAGATATTAAATGTCATATAACAAACAAATTAGACAAACATGGAAAAAGTTAACTTATATATCTGGATAGGAAAAAATCATGACCAAATGAGGAATAGAGAGGATCACAGAAGAGAAAATGAACTTTAATTACATAAAATTAAAAGGTCTTTTTTCCCACAAAGTAATCTAATAAAGCTAAGATTAAAAAGGAACCAATTAACTGGAGAAAGTCTTTGCAACAAGTTTCTCTGATAAAGGTTTCATTTCCAAGATATAAAAAAGGAGTGAAATTTATAAGAAAAAATTATCCAATTGATATAGGACTAAAGAATATGATGACAGTTTTCAAGGGAAGAAAACTGAGATACCTATAGCTATTTGAAAAACTGCTCTGAATCCCTACTGATTAGAGACATGCAAATTAAAGTAATTCCGATGTTCCATTTTATACTTATCAGAGCAGCAAAGATGAAAAAAGGAAAATGATAAATATTGGAGGTGCTATAAGAAAACAGGCAGTTAATGCGCAGGTAGATTTGTGAATGGGTGCAATCATTCTGGAACTGTACATAAAAAATAACTAGGTGATGCAGTGGATAGAATGCCAGGCTTGGAGTCAGGAAGACTCATCTTCCTGAATTCAAATCTGTTCTCAGACACTTAGTTATGTGATCCTGGGCAAGTCACTTAAGTCTGTTTGCCTCAGTTTCCTCATCTGTAAAATGAGCTGGAGATAGCAAACCACTCCCAGATCTTTGCCAGGAAAACCCCAAATGGGGTCATGAAGAGTCAGATACAACTGAACAACTGATTTAACTAACTAGTTCATGAGGCATCTACTAGGCCTATAGCTAAATGAAAGAAAAGAAAGAGGAAAAGATCATTTATGTGCAAAAAATATTTGTAGCAGTTCATGATTTTTCAGATCACTGACAGTAGCTCACCAGTCACATTCATGAGTTCTTTTAGTAAACTGAAATATTGTTCATTTTGGCTGTGACATCAATAAATCAAAAGCAAGCAGGTTCTCTCTTCCCATCTCCCCACTTATCTTGGGTTTCAGCTTGCTAGTAAACATTTTTTGTTCTTTCTTTTCCAGTCCAAAGGTTTTTATCATTGTTCAAGGAAACAGAAGCCATATCAGAAGTGGGTAGATTTGCTTTCTCTTCATTGTGCTGTCTCATGCCACCCACAACAAACGGTAGTCCTATACCTTATTTTCTTTTTCTTTTTTCGAATATAGCTAAAAACTTTCCACTTTTTATTGTCTTTAGGTTTTCTTACCAGCATCATTTCCTTCTGAGCTTTAGTTTTCCAGATACTAGTTCTTACAGAATTTTGTCATAGTTTTTTTTTTAGTTTGTCCTCTCTTATTGCTGATTGCCTTTGTTTCTATCTTTTGTGTGTCTTTTATAAACCTAAGTCGGTCAGTGAGTTTTCTGAGCCTCCATATGAGACTCCTCAATTTCGCACTCAGCAAAATTGTTTCTCTTCATGTCCTTCAGATTTTAATTCTTTAATTATCTAATCCCTCTTGGTTTGAATTCCCCTGGAAAGTTTATAGGTCATGCAATCCTACCTATCCTTTCTCTGAAACCTTTGATATCCATTCTTCCATGCTCTTAGAGTTCATGTCAGTTGAGGCACCCATTAATTAATTCTATGTTAGCAAGGAGTTTCTCCTTCTTGCATAGGCATGGGATCTCCACATTACTTGCTCCACTTTTTTGAAAGATGAAATGATTGTTAAGGCATTTCATAAAATTTATTAACTCTTCTGCTTTCGATGGAAAAAAAGCTCTAGCAGATGTCCAGTTAATACAAGTACTCCATCAATACTCTGTCATGTCTTGGTGTCAGATTTATAATCAGGTTGCTGAATTCTTCATCTATGTGCTCTTTCCCTTCAGAGGGTCTATAATTTACTCCTGTGTAAAACATTTCTGTTTCTTCCTCTGTCAGTCTTTATCCAAAGCTTGCGTATTGTGCTTTCTCACCTCTGTTTCTTGGACTTCAAAATATGAGTAAATTTACTTTATGTGCAATGTGGTTCCTGCTCTGCTCCCTGCCCCCTGTTAAATATTCTGTTTGTTTTGAATCAGGTATGCCCTTGTAGAGTCACATTGAAGTTATGGTTCCTGTCATATCAGGAATCAGTGAGATGGATATCTCACTATCTAGGATGGTAGGTATACATAAATTTGACTCCAAGTATTAAGGTAGCTAGTTCACCTTGCTTATTCTTCATGTTTTGTGATTTATGCATAGACATCTGTGGTCAGAAGGGTTTTTTTGGTGGGTCCTTTTTACTATGCCTTGAAACATCAACAAACCTAAATATTTCCATATATAAAGAACAAAAAAAAGATGATTACATGAAATTATATATTTATATAGAACACAGTTTGTTTCTTTAAATATACAATAGATTTACCATGATAGTGCCAATATTTGATTGTGTCCCTTTCTGAATTTTCTTCTGTTCTCCTGTATGTATTTTTGTTAATGTTGCGCTGGCCTCCTCCTCTTCTTCTTTTTCCTATCACTAGTGAGGTAACTGGATGGCACAGTAGGTAGAGTGCTGGACCTAGACCTGGAGTCAGGAAGACCTAACTTCAAATGCTGCCTGAGATGCATGACCCTAGGGAAGTCACTCAACCTCTCTCTGCATTAGTCTCCTCATATTTAAAATACAGATAACAGTAGCACCTACCTCCCAGGGTTGTTGTGAGGATCCAATGACATAATGTTTATAAAGTGCTTTGTAAACCTTAAAGCACTATGTATTTACATAGTGCTATGCTATGATTACAATTGACCACCCATTCTTCTTCCTCTCTGGGTTCTTCACACCGCCCCCCCCCCCACCGCCAATAAAAGTCTTCCTTTGTAACAAATGAGTATAGTCGTGCTAAACAAATTCACATTTTGGACGATAGATTTTTATTGCTGGCTCCTTTAACAGATTTTTGTCTTGTGTGATTTTCTGGACTTTTTCCCTAATTATTCCTATATGTTCTTTCTACATTGTTGCTATTCTCTATGGTATCTAGGATGATAGGTATGCATAAACAGTTTTTTTTTCCCCTCCACATTCCTTTTTATTTGGCTTGCAATCGTCAAAGCAATCAAGAAAAAAATCAACCCAGGAGAGGATTCTGGGAAGATGGCTGAGGAGGTCAGAAAATTCCAGGCTCTCAAGATTTTCCTCCACAAAAGGGATAAAATAGCACCCTAGGGCAAACAAAGTGTGGGTAAAATAAATAAGAATAGGGGCACAAGAGGGGTCTTCCTGGAACAATTGGAGAAGATGAGAAGAAAAATCCCAAGAGAGGTTTGGTCTAGGTGAAAAATAAACACCTCCAGGCTAGAGTCCGGGTTAAGAACAAGTGGCAAGCCTCCTAAACAATAAGCAGCAAGCTCAAGGGATAGCTGGGTTGGGAGGTTGCCTCTGCCCCAGCCACTGGAACTTTTACCTCAGGGATAGTGAGGAAGAGTTGGGCTTCTGAGCTGGGAAGATAGAGGGAACCTTGGCTAACCAGGAACACCAGGCCCAACTGTGCTGAGGAGAGCAGCAGGGGCAAGAAGGAACCAGCACACACTTGGTGAGTGCAGAAACAGTAGGGCAGAATGCCCCTGGCTGTGGGAACTTATAGGAGACTGGCTTTGATTCCAGGCAAGAGGGGAGAACGAGATCTGGGGCAAGAGGCACCATCCCCCATCCCCCATCTCCCAGGGCTACAGGTGATTACAAAAAATTAAGCTATTACTTAAGAGAAAGAATCCAACCATAGAAAGTTATTATGGGAATAGCGAAGACCAGGGTTCATCTTCAGAGGAGGATACTGAAGCAAAGAAACCCTCTTCTACTCCAAAGAGTAATGTCAAATGGTCACCTGCCCTAAAAGATAGAAGACCTTAAAAAAGACTTTAAAAATCAAATGAGAGACATGGAGGAAAAACTGAAAAAAAGTAAGAATAATCCAAGAAAAACAAGAAGATTATGAAAAGAAAGTCAACCAATTAGAAGAGGAGAGCCAGAATCTTAAGGAAGAAAATGACACCTTAAAAATTAGAATTGGGTAAGGCAAAGACAGTGAGGTTATGAGATCAAGAAATACTTAAACAAAATATGAATAATGAAAAAATAGAAGAGAAAGTGAAACACCTTATCAGAAAAAAACAACTGATCTGGAGAACAGATCAAGAAGAGAAAACATAAGAACAATCTGACTACCTCAAAATTATGATTGAAAAAAGAATCTTGATACAATAATACAAGAAATAACTAAAGAAAATTGTCTTGTAGCATTAGAACAAGAGGGAAAAGTAGAAATAGAAAAAAATCCATTGAACATCAGTTGAAAGAGATCCTATAAGGAAAACTCATATGAATATTATAGTCAAATTCTGAAACCCCCAGATCAAGGATAAAATATTAAAAACAACAAGAAAAAATCAATTTAAATATGATGGTGCTACAATTAGAATCACACAAGACCTAGCAGCAGAGACACTGAAGAACCACAGGTCTTGGAACACTATATATTGAAGAGCAAAAGATCTGGGGCTCTGGCTGAAAATACCATACCAGCAAAGTTAAGCATAATCCTGAATGAAAAAAAAGTACATTTGATCAACTGTCAGACTTTTAAGACCTTGTTAAAAAAATAAAACAAGCCACAGAACTCAATAGAAGATTTGACATACAGGAGCCAAGAGAAACTTAAGGTACATACTGAAGACTGATTATAAGGGATTCAATAAGGACAGACCATTTTTTTATATATATAAAATGTATATATGTCTAAGATTGTCATTAGTAATTGGGTAGTTTCTAAGAAATATTGGGGTAGACCTGGTTATGACGTGAGTTTAAAAAGTAAAACCATTTAGGAACAGCTAAAAAGAGTGATTACTTTATACAAATGAAGTGCAAGAGGAAGAATTGATACAGAGGAATTAGATGGGGGAGGAGGGCTGGTAGTTCTGGTAACCTACTTTCATTGGGAATGGGTTTTAGAGGGAACAATACATACATATTTAGAAGAGTATAAAAGTCTTCTAAATTCAGAAGAAAGAAAATGGTAAGGGAATAGGGAGAGGGAAGAGGTCAAGGGAGGTATCTCTAGAGGAGAGAGTAAGGAAATAGGTTACAGGGGGCTATAGAAGGGTGCTTAGATCAATGGAAATGGGAGGATAAGGGAGTGATCTCTAGAGGTGAGGGTGAGGGAATAGGTAATAGGAGGCTACAGAAGGGTGTTTAGACTTGTGGGAATGGGAATATAGGGGAGAGATCCTTGGAGGGGGGTGGGCTAAATAATAGGAGAGCAAGGTAGTGGGTAGAAGTAGAGTAGAGGAGTCAGGAGGGATAGGAAACAAGAGAAACACACAAACATAAAACAAAGATCAGGAGTAGAATTTGTTAGGTAGTATATGTCTATATATACATATATATGTATATGTGTATGTATATATCTATATATAGTAATATATCTGTACTTAATTGTAGCCTGGTGGGGGGGGAAGGGCAAAAAAAGAATAAAGTAAAAACTGTACAACAGAGGACAAAAGAAAACTTACAAGGAAGCAAAGAATGATAGATGTCAATACAACATGTAGTATTTATCATACAGGCTTTCTTGAAGTGAAAATTTATCGTTACATATTTTGAATCCTCTCTTATGTTCTGCTATGCATATGACATGCTTCTTTTTTCTTTTCTTACTTTGCATTTAAGTTCCAATATATAAATTTATGATATGTGTTTTTTTTCCTTTTCTCTATTTCTGGTATTTGAGTCTAAAATAATTTAAAAAAAAGAAAAAAAGGAAAGAAACAAAATCAGCCCTTGTTAGGTGCATTTCATTCTTCTCCAGTAGCCATCATTTCTATATTTTAAGCTGCTGTCCAAAAATTTAAAACCTATTCTCAGATGCTATCTTTTAAATGATTTCTTCACTTCCCAAATCTGTCTCTTTTGAAATCCTTGCTTTTTATTGGAACAAGATCTAATATTTACTGCTCAAGACTTAGTAATTATTAACAATTCTTTCTAGATTCCTTCTGGCAGTGTGATGTGTGCCCTTGGGAATCACCAGAAGTGGATAGTAGTCGTTAATCTTGCCTTGATGTGAGAAGTTCTCCAAAAAATCCTAGATAAATGGCCCATGAAGATAGCAAGCCTTATTGTTGTTAATAATGATACTACTGCTAGTGATTTTCATCATCCTGAGGATAGGACTTAAAATGCTAATTTCTGATACTTTGATACTGTGTGCATACCAAGTTTATCTTGCATCTGTGGTTCTAAGTATTGTTTAGAGGGTCCCTCCATCCCAACCCCAGTCATTGACAACTGTGAGACTGACCCAAAATTCAAATCCAATTTCAGGAGCAGAGGCAGGTTGGTGTAGTGGAAAGATCCAGAGTCAGAGGATATGGGTGCGATATTGACTCTGGCACTTATTATGTGCACATCATTGGCTATTCATGTAATAAATCACCTTAATACCTTGGACCTTAGTTTCTTCACCTGTGCAATGGGTAGTAAAATATCAAAGCTCTAGTGATCCTTCCAACTAGATTTTATGATGGGTACATTTGGTTTGGGGTTGTGTGTGTATAGGGAGGCCTTCATAGACTATTCATCCAGGACTTGATGGAGCATTTCTCAAGATTGCTAGGCTAGATTGATGACTATTAACCACTTCTGGTTATTCACATGAACACAAATCAGACTGCCAGAGAGAGAGAAAGTGTGTGTGTGTGTGTGTGTGTGTGTGTGTGTGTGTGTGTGTGTGTGTACATCTAATGTCTGTCAGGATTTGCTGACAGGATCATATTTGAAAATTTGAAACCATGGACTCTTGCTGTCTGTATTGAATTATGGGACTTGATGTTCAGGTTAAGCTATGAAAATTCCCCCATTTTAAAATTATATGCTTAAGTTGTAAAAAAATTTTAATTTAATATAGTTTTTTCTAGGAAAAGGTTTACATAGCACGTTTCCCAGAACAACTTTGAGAGGCAGACAGTATAAGTGATATTCTTCCCATTCTACAGATGAGCAGTTAAGATTCCCAGGGATGAAATGTCCTGTCTATGGTCACAGAGGTAATAAGTGTTGGAGCTGGAATACAAATCAGGTCTCCTGACTCCAAGTTCAGTGCTCTTTCCATTACACAAAACTGCCTCTAGACAAAAGACACCTGCAAAGCAGCAAGCCTGTGTGTGAGTTGGCTTTCAGATAAGTAAATGCCAAGTATTAGTCAAGGGGAGAGAGATGTATTCAAAGTTGGGAAGTGGAGGGGGATAGGAAAGAGGTCAAGATTCACATTCTGGGCCCTGAGCAAATATATCTGAGGAGACCTCATTCCCTTTCCTAGCTGCAAAGGGATGGGAGGAGTCTCTCCTTCTAATGGACTCCTACCATACAGGGACAGAACGGGCTGTGTTTCTGTTTGTACTTGGGGTGCTAAGACAGCCTCTGATCTGTGTTCTTGTTGGCAACACATTCATCCTTAATTTTAGGAAAGACCTTAATTAGCTGACAAGTTTCTCTGGTTCCCAAATAATGAGGAAATGCTATCATGCTACAGTTATTTCGGCATGCACTAAATGGGAATTGTTTCAGTCCACAGCTGCTTGGTGCCTTGCAGCTACCCGATTAGGCTAGTTTTTTTTTTATGAGAATTGAACTTAAATTGTTGGATTTATAGAGATAAATAGACTTAGTGGTTTTAGAGGGCTATAATGCTAAAAAAAAAGGCCCTAACATCTTAGCTTCTAGCTTTCACTATAGAAGAACTGCTGCTTTTTTTCTCTCTTTTCATTTCTGGCCAAGAAACTTGAGGATACATATTCTTGCTCTAAGACCATGAACAATTTTTTTTGCATTTAATTTTTTTTTGTTATTCTAAACTTGACAAATACCAACAAACATGAACATTTTCATATACAAAGAACAGGAAAAGATTGTTTATGAAACTGTAAATCTCATTATCTACAGCTTTTAAAAAAAGTATATTCTCATTTCAGCACATTTATTTCAAAGCTATCCAGCTTTCCTGTATTGCCCTTTGAACCTCCTTCTGCTCTCATCCATTTTAAAAAATGTTTCATGGATATACTTCTTTTTGGCATTGCTGTCACTAACCTCCCTCTCCCCACAATTCTCTACTCTCCCACATTACCCCTTTCTTGAAACAAGTTAGGATAGTCAAGCAGAAAAAAATGTACACATTGCCTATATAAAAATATGTCTTTTACCTTTAGTCCATTAAGCATTTGCCAAGAGGTTTGACCCTGGGCAAGTCACTTAGCCCTATTTTCCTCAGTTTCCTTAACTGTAAAATGAGCTCGAGAAGGAAATGACAAACTGCTCTAGGATCTTTGTCAAGAAAACCCCAAAAGGTGTCACAAAGAGTTGGATACAACTGAAAAACAAACAAGAGGTGCGAAGCATGCTTCATCATTGGTTTTTCTGGAATCATGGTTTTCCAAGTAGACCATTATATCATCTGTCAAAATCAGTAATTTTTGTATCTACTTGACCTCTATGTATTCCCTTAATTTCTTTTTCTTGTATTATAGGACATAGTCAGCATTTCTAAGATTATACCAAATGATAGTGGTGATAATAGTCACTCTTGCTTTATTCCTGACATTATTTGAAAGGGTATTGGTATTATTTCCATTACAGGTAATGGTAGTTCCTGATTTTAGATGGAAGCTATTTATCATATTAAGGTAAGGTCCATTTATTCCTATGCTTTTTAATTTTTTATAAAAAGAAAAATGAGCATTGTTTTCTCAAATGCTTTTTCAGTATCTATTTGTATAGTCATTTTTAACAGAAAGCTTGAAGGGAAAGCAGTGTTATATCTTGTCAAAGATCTATTGATTAATAGAAAGATTGATCAAAGATCTACTTTATCAATTGATCTGCATCTATTAATAAACGCAATATGATTTTTGTTGTTCTTGTTATCACTATGGTCATTATGTTCAATAGTGTTTCTAATGTGGTACTAACTCTGCCTTTTTGGTATAATTCCAAGCTAATTGCCACCTCTTTTATATGTTGCTGTAACCTCTGTTTTAGTAGCTGTACTGATTTTTAAGTAGGGTACAGTAAGTAGGGTACAGGAGAGTTGTTGGGGAATTGTACCTGAGCTTTCTACCATGCCTGTTCATTTTAGGGTGGGGTTTTGTTTGCTTGAATCTATGTTGCAAGAGTCCCTTCTTCTTCCTTTTTCTTTCATTCTCATCCTCCAACTTTGAGAAGGAATTTCATAATATTCTTTCATTTTCTATATATGTAAATAGTTTATATAATATTAGAATTAATTGTTCTTTGGGTGTTTGAATTGTTCTTTGAATGACAAAATTTACTTATAAAGTTTTTTCCTTCTGGTTTTTCATCTCATGTGGGAATTCATTTATCTATTGTAGAATTTCTTTTTTTATGAGATTAGGTTATTCATATTGCCTATTTCTTATTCTTTTCATCTGAGTATTTTATATTTTTGTAAATATTTATCTATTTCATTTAAATTACCTATTTGTTGGCATATATCTGGGCAAAAAGTTTCTAACAAGTGCCTTTTATCCTCTTTATTATGAAGTTTCCTTTTGGTTCTTTCTCTCTTTAAAAATCAGACTAGATGATAGTATTGTTTTTTAAACCAACTCCTAGTTTTATTTATTAATGCAATATTTTTTATCTTTCAATTTTATTAATATCTTCTTGACTTTTGTGATGTCAGTTTTTGTTGGACTTATAAATATTTTTTGGGTTTTCTTTTAGTTGTGTGCCTAATTTTTCTTTTCTTTTTTTTGGGGGGGGGCAGGGCAATTGGGGTTAAGTGACTTGCCCAAGGTCACAGAGCTAGTACATGTGTCAAGTGTCATTTGAACTCAGGTCCTCCTGACTCCAGGGCCGGTGCTCTACTCACTGCGCCACCTAGCAGCCCACGTGCCTAATTTTTCAACCTAGCCCTCTCTTCTGCTGCTGAATGTATTTAGTAATCTACGTTTTCGCTTCAGCACTGTTTTGGCTACATCCCACAAGTTTTGGTAGTTCATCTCATTGTTATTTTTTGATGAAATTATCTATTGTTTCTATGATTTGTTCTTTGACTCACCAGTTACTTAGGATTAAGTTATGTAATGTGTTATTATTGTTATTGACTGTACTCTTTATTGTTTTGTCTTTGGTTAAGGATGCATTTAGTATTTATGCTGTTCAGAATTTTTTGTGCCTAGAACATGGTCAGTTTTGTAAAGATGACTTGTGAAGTTGAGAAATAACATATATCTCTGTATATTTCCATTCAGTAATCACCACAGATCCATTCTAGTTAATGTTTCTGAAGTTCTACAATTTATCTGAGATAAATACATTAGGGTCCCAGCTACTATAGATTCACTGCCTATTTTTCCTATGTCAATTACATTTTTCTTTTAAATATTTAGATGCTATTCCACTAGGTCCGCATATGATAAGAATTGACATTATTTCATTTTCTGTTGTTCATTTGAGAATAATATTTTCCTCCTCTTTATCTTTTTTAACCATGCCTATTTTTGCAACTGCTTTGCTGAGAATATGACTACTACCCTTTCTTTTTCAAATTTACCTGAAGTGTAATAAATTCTGCTCCAGCCCCTCATTTTAAATCTTTATATTTTAAGATTTTTTTTGTTAAACAAATATTATTGTTTTCTGCTTTCTGTAATATTATGTTATCTTCTATTTTATAGGTGAATTCATTCTACTCATTGTTTCATTTATAATTGTTAATTGTGTATTTCCATCTCTCAGGTCCTCCTATAATTTTTCTTCTCTGGCTCTCCATTCACTCTTTAGTGCATCATAAAAGAGGAGGAATGCAATCAAAGTCAAAGGTAGAATATTTATCATATTTGCAGATTACGCAAAGCTGTAATCTTAGTAGGCTAGAAGTTGAGTTAAAACAAACAAGACAAATTAATTGGGATAAATGTAAAGTCATTTTTCTTGGGTCTAAGAAATAAACTTCATAGGATCAACATAGTAAGAAGTACATTAAGGGAAGCATGGCTAGACTGCAATTCATTAGAAAAAAAGAGACCTCATGGTTTAAGCAAATCGCATGCTCAGTATGAGTCAACAATTTGATGCAGTAAACACTTAAACACACACACACACACACATACATGCACTCACACACTAAAAACAAAAACCATAATGAAACAAATAAAACCAATGTGATATTAGACTAGGCAGAGATAAAGAAGAGTGTCCAGGCCCAGGAAAGTGACAGTACCATTATATTCTTTGCTAGCCAAATAATATCCAGAACAGTGTATTAAATTTCAGGAAGGATAAGCAGGAGAGAATCCTTAGGAAGGTAACTGGGATGATGAAGCCCTACAGATTAGGACATGTGATGGTTGAAGAAACTGATAATACTTAGCCTAGAGAAGAGAAAATTTGGAGAGGGCAGGATATGATGATTTTCTTTAATTATTTGGAATGTTGCCATGTGGAAAGTAGATTAGACTTTATTTTGTTTTGTCCCAGAGGGAAGAAGTAGTATCAATGAGTAGAAGATGCAGAAAAGGCAGATTTCCTAAAAATTTCTCCTGTTTAAAAGCAGAATGAGCTGCCCCAGGAAGTGGTGAATTCCTCATCCCTGGAGGTCAAGTGGTGTCTGGATGACCACATGCCAGAGGTGTTGCCAAGGGGATCCCTGTTCAGACATAATTATAGTAGATGACCTGAAGCCTCTTCTAACTCTGAGATCTTACGAATAAAGGCATGGAAGTAGAGAAAAATAGGGTGTGTTCATGGGATGATGAGTATTCTAGTATTCTAGCAGTTCAGAGGAGGTAGAGAGGAGTAAATTGAAATGAACCTGGAAAGTCAGGGTAGTACCAGATTGGGATGGGCCTTGAGTGCTAGGCTAAGGAGTTTGCATTCTATTCATTTGTCAAAAGGGAACCACTGAACATTTTTGAGCAGGTGGGTGTCATGGTCATATCCACATAAAATAAAAATTAGTTTGATAGCAGTATGAAGGATGGATTGGAAGGAGAGAGATTAGAGCCGGGAACTCTTTTTAAGAGGCTTTCACAATAGTACAGGCTGGTGATGATAAGGGATGCTATTTCAGTGGTGGCAGTGGGAAGAGAGTAAAGGGAATCAGTGTGGAAAATATAGTGGAAAGGAAGGTTGGAACGAGATGAATAAACATCACAAAGGGTATTTATATGATGCTAGCAAAACATTTTTTAAAAACTCTTTTCTAAATTTGTTTTTACATGCAACTGGGAAATAAGACATACAGACAGTGGGGTATAGAAATCTATCTTGCCCTACAGGAAAATAGAAAGGAGAGGGGATAAGAGAAGGGGGGGTAATAGAGGGGAGGACAGATTTGGGGAGGGGGTAATCAGATGCATGTTGTCTTAGAGTGAGGGAACGGAGAGATGGGGAGAAAATTTGGAACTCAAAATCCTGTGGAAGTGAATGTTGAGAACTAAAAATAAATTAATAAAATTTTTTTTTCTAGTTCTAGTGACTTTTAAAGGCCTATAGTACAGTGGAAGAAATAACTTTAATCTAGGCATAAACTGTAGCACGAGAGATTATTCAGGTTTTCTATACAGGGGGGAGAGATCGTTTCATTATTTCATCTTTAAACCCTTATTGTCTAACATATTTCCTGGCACACTGTTATTCAGTTGTTCAGTCACGTCCAACTCTATGTGATACCACGGACCTCGTCCTTGAGGTTTTCTTGACAAAGACGCTGGAGTGGTTTGCTATATCCTTCTCAATGCTTCCAAATTTTGCAGATGAGGAACTGAGGCAAATAGGCATTAAGAGACTTGTCTGGGGTCACACAACTAGTAAGTGCCTGAATCTGTATTTGAAGTTGGATCTTTCTGACTCCAAGCCTGGTACTCTATCCACTGTACCGCCTAGCTGCCCCCTATGCCTAGCTTATAGTCGGTAGTTAATAAATGCTTGCTTATTAATTAAACTAACCATTTATTTGTCCATTAATTCAATAAGCATTTGCTTAGTATTTACTACGTGCAAGGCACTGGAGACACAAAGATAAATGCAAAATAGCCCCTGCCCTCAAGAAGCTTATGTTTCATGGGGAGAAAGTGACACTTAGCAAAGTAAGCAAAAGATGGAAGGATGATTTGAGGAGAGAGAGGGTCCTTAAAACTGGAGGGAAAGGATGAGGATTAGAGAAGTCTTCATAAAAGAAATGACTCCTGAGTTGAACTTTGAAGATTCTAACAGGTAGAATAAGTTTATTCCAGGCATGGGCAACAGCCTATGCAAAGTTGTGGAGGCAGAAGAAATAGCCAGTAACCCAATTTGACTTTGTAAAGGGGATCTTAGGCTAAAGCCAGGCAGTGAAGGCCTTTGAATGCCAAGCTGAAAAGGTTACTTGCTGAATGAGATTATAATTATAGCATCTCTTTATTGAGAATAATTGGCATTTATATAATTATTTACAAGCGGTATATTATTTGAGCTTCTCTATAATCCTCTGAGCTAGGTACTACAGACATAATGTTTTTCCTATTTAATATGTGGGGGATTTGGAGCTCAAGAGAGATTAAGTGATTCTGGAAGGGACCTTAGAAGTCATTGGGTCTGATCTCTTTATATTAAAGATGAGAGAACTAAGGTCCAAGAAAGTTAAATGACTTGGGACTTTACCTTCCCCTGGGCCCTTAATTTCCTCATTTGCAAAATAAGGTGGTTGGAATAGGTGATCATTATTGTTTCAAAAAGATTTTTGTTAATGTATTTTGTTTTTATGTTACCTAGATGACCCCCTCTATCCCTATCCCCTTCCCGGAGAGCCATTGTTTCTAACAGAGACTTTAAATTTTTTTAAGAAGATGAAGAAAAGTAATTTAGTAAGATTGATTTGTATATTCAAAAAATCTAATATATGAAATAATCCACACCTGGCAACCTCAAGTTTTTGAAAGAACGGGAGAAGCATCTCCTCCTATATCTTCTTTGGGACCAAGCTTGATATTTATAATTCTGCAACATTTAGTTTTGTTTTGTTGCTGTCCCATCTATATTGTTGTAGACTAGGTGATCTTCCAGGTTCCTTCCAGCTTTTCAATCTTTTCTGATTTTCACCTTTGCAAAGTTCACATAGGTTGCACTTAACGAAGAATATCCATTTCACAAAGACACTTGGGTTACTATGACTGGTAGTTTCAAAAAGCTACTTCATTCTAAGAGCAACAGTTATATTACTTTTGGATATGTCTCTATGGCCTGCCTGTCTAGAATAAAGCCAAAAAATCTGTGACTCAGCAACACCCCACAGAATGGTCCGAATGCATTTGGGTGGATAACTGGTATGCTTATGTAAGCTCTATGGTGGCCTGATTCTCTTTAGGTATTAAGGGTGGTAACATGGAAGTGCCTATCCAGTGCAACCTAATGAGAACTTAAATATCTACTGTGTGCATGGTACTGGACAAGGCACTGGGAATCCAAGGGCAGAAACAAATCACTGTCCCTGCCCTCAAGGAACTTACAGTCTGTTGGGAGGATACAACATGTAAACAGGTAAGGATATGCATAATTATTTGAGGAGAAGACTGAAAAGTAAGGGAATCAGGAAAGTTCCTACAGAAAGTTGCAGATGAATTGTGCCTTGAAGGAGATAAGGCAGAGGTGAGGAGAGAACATTTCAGGCATGAGGGATAGACTGTGCAAAATCAAAGATACCATAGGATGTGGAGCTGGGAGAGACCTTCGGTACCTTTTAAACTAAAAGATCTTCACCTTTTTGTGTGTCATGAGCCCCCTTGGTAGTCTAGTGAAGTCTATGGACTCTCCTTTCTAGAACAAAGTTCTTAGAAGCGTGCATAAAAATTGAGAATTTAAAAGGAAAGGAATTTCATTGAAATAGTTACCCAAAATATTTTTAAAAAGCTCACAGACACGGGTTAAGAACTCCTCTAAGGAAGAGCTCCTGGTCTAGTCCAACCTTCTCATTTTACCATGGAGCAAACAGGAAAAAAGAGATAAAGTGATTTGTCCTGGGTCATGCAAGTGGTCAGTGGCAGATCTTGCATCCAAATCCAAGTCTTCTGATCCCAAATTCATTTCTCGGGTGACTCCTGCATAGTGCCCATATATTGCCCATATAAAGAGCTATGTTTTTCCCCCAAAAAATATTTTTAGCCCTATGTTAAGAAGAGTTAAAATAGTTTTGTTTGTTTTTACTGGTACCTCCTGACCTTAGTTCTACCTGGGTCATGGAATAAGCTTATCGTGCTTGGGATCTTTGGCTGTCCCAAGTGTACTCATTTGACTCTCCCCCTCTCTCTATCTTCTTTGCTCTATAATTTTCTTTTATAAAAAGCATTCCTAGCTCAAACTGCACATCTTCTGAATTCTTTGCATATTTCCATCATATAAAAGAACTCCCATTGGCTCTACTTTTTTGGTGGGGGGGCACCAGGGAAATTAAGCACAACTTTCCTTTGCTTGGTTGGTATAATTAAAATGGAAAAGATTTTTAAAAAATATAATGGAGTGGAATGAAAGTAAGGAACTTTTTAGTGCCCAAGGATACTAGAGTCTTGAAGGGGCTTCAGGACTGATGCCAGGGGGGGAAAGGTGGTAGAAGGGAAAGAGATGCTGAACTGGATGCAAGGGGAAATGAGACTGAGATTTTTGAAAGGAGTGTGTGCTGTAGTCCTGCTTTCATGCAGAACTGGGCAGAGCTTTTGTCTCCTTCCCAGCTCCTTGACAACTCTCAGTCACTGGATCATCGCCAGGCATGAACGAAATAGATACCTGTGCATACCAGACCTTTAGTGGGGTGGGAAAGGCTCACATGCCACACAGTCATAGCTATCTCAGAAAAATCTCAAAGATGAAGGGAGTGGGGGGTGGGGTGGGGAGGGAGGGTCAGGGAGAAGAATTAGATGCATTTAGAAGTGATTAGGAAGTTGTTTTGAAATTTTTATCCCTTCATTTTTTTTTCTGAGAGATTATTAACTATTAAACATCCAGAAAATAGTTGAAGCTAAGCATAGTTTGCTGTCACAGGTGAGACAGAGGAGCACCTTTGTCTGGGCATCCTATCACTTATCTTTAATCCTTCTCCTGGCTTGTCGCAGTGACTTTAATGTTTTGAACTCACACCAAGGGTCACCCTTGGTGATAGAGCCTAATATTTCCTCCTTTCTTCCAAGGGAAGAGTGAGATCTCAAGGAGCCTTTACATAATAGAATTAAATGAATTTTAAAAAAGACATAAAAGGTACTTTTAAAACCATATAATCCAATGCCTTGATTTTACATATGGGTAAATGGAGGCCCAGAGAGAACAGGTGACTTGTCCAAGGTCATACAGTTAATTATTGGCAGAGTTGAGACTAAAATCCATATTTTCCAGAATCTCAGTATAACACTCTTCTCAAATCATATGATTTAGAGCTGGAAGGGACATTGGAGATGATCTGGTTTTGAACCTTTTCAATTCCAAATTTGAGGAAGCTGAACACTTGGAGGGGCCGTGTCTTGCCTGAAGACCTATGGCATGTTAGTGTGCTCTTGGGACCAGGCTTCAGGTTCCCCTCTTCCCAAGTCAGTTCCCTTTCCCATGTACCTCTCTGTTTCTCTCAGTGCCTAAATCTATGGAGCCCGGGCAAGATGAAATTTTGCATTGCCTCAAATTCGAATTGGCTTGAATTTGCATTGGCAACTAGGTGGTACAGTAGACAGAGTGCTAGACCTGGAATCAGGAATATCTGTGTTCAAATCCAGCCATAGACATTTTTAAACTGTGAAACCCTGGACGAGTCACCTAACTGCTTGACTCACTTTCCTTAATTGCAAAATGGGGATAATACTTAACTCTCAGGGATGTTGTGAGAATCCAATGAGGTATTATTTGTAAGGCCTTTGGCAAATCTTGAAGTGCCATATTAATATTAGTTCTTATTATTACATTTTGGGTTGATGTTTTCAGTTTGTGGTGAAAATAGATTTTTCTTTGTTAATGTTTAGAGAGAGTGATAATTATGAGCGTGAAGAAGGACTCATGCCATAGATGGACTATGAATCGAAGGACAGGAGACTTTTCTAACATGCAGAATTTCTTCTCCCTTCCTTTAGGAAAGGATTAGTTTCATTGAAGGATTATTTGTAGGGATCAGTTTCCAGATGGGCTTTCAGAAAAGGACCTGGGCATGTATGTGTTTGTAAATGGCCCAAGTTTCCTTAATTGTACTGTTTCCTGCCTGCATTTTATAAATTCTAGTGTCAGAGCAGATGAGGGCTTGTTAGGGTCATTTGAAAGTTCTTTTCTCCTGAGATCATAGTTCCTCATTCTACCTCCAAATGTGGGTTTAAAGGGGATCTCCTCACTCAGATGCCTGCCACTCTTTTCTCTTCTGTCTTGTACATTGCTACTAGATTTGTTTGTCCCTGCCAGAGTCCCGTATAATCTTGGCCAAGTCACTTCTCTATTTTGAGCCTCAGTTTCCTCTTATTTGTGAATTAAGTTGCTCAGGTTAGATGATCTCTAAGGTTCCTTCCAGACCAGTTAGAGTCTCTCTGACCTCTATTAGAATCCCATAATCTGATACAGGTACATTAAAGAAAACAGGCAAGGGTTCCAAAGGTACCATCATTGACCTTGTGGGGTACTCAGCACCCCCACAACTTTGAGGTATTCTGTGCCTCAGAAACTCAGGAATTTTAAAACATTTTCATATGATATGATATGAGACTTTTCTCTCAGGACATACAACACAGGGAAACAAAAACACAACGCAATTAAAGAAACATTTATTAAGTATCCCTATGTGCAGGGCACGGCAATATGTGTGGGAGAAAGGAAGAAACAAATGAAGGAAAGAAAGAAGGAAGGAAGGAAAGGGCCCATGTAGACTCATACATGCAATAGGAGCTTAATGTATGTTGCTGAACTGAATTTGAGATACGGGTCAGAAGGAAACTGGCAGCAAGTTTGACTTGGTAATGAGCCTCCTGAGTTATGAATCAATGGGCGTTTTTCTTCCCCACCTACCCAATAGCTTTGAGTGGTCTCAGGGCCAGGATGGGGCTAAGCCTTCAGGGGTGGAGAAGGTAAGAGGTCACCTAAAGGAAACAAGATTATTTCCATGTTTTAAGAGCCTCTGGAACACTACCATTTCCCCTGAAAGGCTAATTTGAACAGCTGAGGAATTTACATTGTCTGAGTACTTGCTGCCTTCTAGTTACCGAAATTTAATTTGCCTGCCTTCTATAGCAAGGCGACTTATATTCTAAGGATCTCTGATTTGGTTGGTGTGATTTTCCCTCTACTAATGCAGTTCATAACTCTCTACTATTGGTCTTTTGGTTATGAGTTGTCACAGGGGAAAGATTAATCACCTTGAACACAAATTATATGACCTCTTAGGACTTAGCTAGACGGGCCATCTGACAACAGACACACAATCCATCACTGGGTATTTGGTGACCTCAGTAAAAATAATAAGGTTTACAAAGCCCTTTAAGATAATATCTCATTAAATAAGCATTTATTAAATGCGTTCTATTGGTTAAAATTATTATTAACTAATTGATTATAATTACTATTAATTGGTTACAATATTGGTTATAATTGGTTATAATTCTTTTCTGTTGGCTGGGAACTGTACTAAGTACCAGGACACAAATGAAATGGTCCCTTGCCCTTGAGGAGACTTAGAGACTACTGAAATCTATTTAATGCCTTCAGAAGAGGACCAAACATGATGCGTGATGTGGATATTAACTAACATAATACATCACATCTTCTCTGCAGTGACAAATGTTCTTTTCTAAATTGAGGATGATTATTAATAAAAGTAATGAACTTTGGGTGATAAGTAGATTCACATCCCCACCCTAAGCACTTATTAATTGTGCGACTCTGACACTTAAACTCTCTAAGCCTTAGTTTCTTCATCTATAAAGTGGAGATAATAATTCTTGCACTACCTATCTCACAGCACTTTGTATACCTTAAGGTGTGCTATAAATGTGAGCTGTTATTATTATAGCTGTGCCTTATTATAATTTTACTTAATGACATATTAGTTTGCACCATTTAGACAATGTTTAATGTCTTCCTGAAGTTATAATAGTTTTCATTTAGTTTGTTCTACACATCGTAGCCAATTAACACATGTTGAATTGAATGGGATTCTGGTATCTTGCCTGGATGGAGAGAGTGGGCAGATGCCAGGTCTCCTGGTTTTGACTCCCAGCTCAGCTGCTGATTTCACTGTGTAACCCCACAACACCAGAGCATCTCATTGAGTGTCCCTATCTGAAAAATAGGAACAATCATCTTCACTGATCTGAAGCCTGAATGAAAGGAGGATTGCTGTTTACAAGATGTCTTTCCCTTGAATAAAAGCCTATATAACGTATGGCCACACTGACCTCCCATTTTAGCTCCACCATTCATTCAGAGCCATAGCGTTCATTGTTGAAAGTGCCTGCCCTGACAAAAAGAATTAGATCCGTGTCACCCTCATATAATGTACAACTTCCAACGTTCCAAATAAAATCAACACCCTCCAAGTCATTCGGCTTTATGCTTGATTTGGTGTGTGCTGAGTAGAGCAGGAGAGGATTTAGATGGGCACAGAGGGGAGCCATCATGAATGGAATGAAAATCTACTGGGAAACTGACCAGTGGGCCCTCGCCTACCCAACACAAACGTTCTGTCCTCCCCTTAACCTTCCAGCTGTTGGCTGTGCCTTTCATGCCCTCCTCAGGAACAACTCATTAACAAGCACATGGACATCTCTCACACTCCATAACAGAGATACCCAGAGGAATACAGCTCTAGGCCGGGTTTTCATATTTCTATGTGCTTCCCCTCGTGGCGATGTAATGCAATATTTCTGGTTTTGAATTGTAAACAGCTATGTGAGACACACCCAGGTTGCCCTATAATAGCAGAAAGTGATGTTGTGGGAGAAACAGGATTTGCAATAGGGAAAAATTGGTTTCTCCCATTGCCAGCCCTAACCAAATCCCTTTGATTCTTACCTTATCCATGATTGTCCCCTGCTTTGAGGCAGAGGTAGGGAGACTGAAGTAATCGGCTTGCAGCTTTCTTATTCACTTAATATGTATTGTTTTGTATTGTAGTTGTAACCCATGGCCCAGAACCAAAGCTCTAAGTTTACAGTGACTGGGTTCAATCTTGGGGGCCTTTTAATAATTACATTCTTTGGATTGTACCCCATTCCCACCCAGGTTTTCCCTAGGAAAATCAGAATTTGGCCTGTCTTTATGTCCTGACAACAAAAGTGTAAACGCCTTCAGCCCCAAAGCAAGCAGTAAGGCTATGTTCAGTTCAGTCATTTCAGTTGTTTCTGACTCTTTGTGGCTCCATTTGGGGTTTTCTTGGCAAAAATAGTGGAGTAGTTTTCCATTTCCTTCTCCAGCTCATTTGGCAGATGAGGAAACTGAGGCAAACAGGGTTAAGTGACTTGCCCAGGGTGACATATCCCGGAACTGTCTGAGGCTAGATTTTAACTCAGGAAGAGGATCTTCCTTCCTTCAGGCCTGGCATTCTATCCCTTGTACCATCTACTATCTAAGGGATAGCCTTAAGTCAGGCTAATGAAACTTCAAATACAGGCAGATTTAATCTGACGAAAGTGAGAAAGACTAGAACCCAAACCGATAAAACAGTCATGACAACTCTCCTTCTCGCTTTAGTGAATTACTAACTCCCAAAGATCTTAAGACTTCAGAATAATAACCTGGTTTCCCCTCCTGCCCAAACAAAAGGAGAGAACTTTGGACCGTCAGAGTCAAACAGTCCTTCTCTATGGAGAGACCCACCCTCCCCAGGCACTTACACTGTCATCCAAACTTTAAATACTATGGTATGATTGAGATGGCCCAGTCTAGGAAATGCACTAGAATCACGAGAAAGTAGAGCCTTTCCCGCAAATGTCTGGTCCACTTAACTAACCTATGTGCCAGTGAAGGGCAAGGCCCAGGTTTCCTTCTCCAAATCATGGCTTTAACCTTTAACCTCTTCAGTGGGATCCAAGAACTAATCCACTGGGTCAAGGCATGCCTCCTTCAATCTATGAGGCCTATTTCAAGAACATCTCCAATGGATCCAGAAGGAGGAAATCCTTCACTGCATGTGGCTGCCTGAGGCATATGAATCAGTTACTTGGAGAAAGACATAATTGGCCTGCTTGTCAAATTTCTAGATGACATGAAGCTAGGAGAGATAGCTAACTTATTGGCTGATGAAGTCAATATATATCAAGATCCAACAGGCTATGAAGATGAATCAAATCTAGCAAGAGGTTGCACAATAGAGAAAAATGGAAAGTCCCACCCTTGCACTTATAAAATCAAATGCACAAATGCAGGATAGAGGAGACATAGCCAGACAACAGTTCATGTCATTCAACAAGCATTTTAATAGAACTGGGAATTCAGTGGACTACAAGCTCAGTATGCATCACCGATGTGACATGGCATCCCAGAAAGCAAATGTTATCTTAGGCTACATTAATTGAATCATCGTATTCAGAAAGAAGTTGTTGATACTTCCAGTGGAGTCTTCCCTAGGGTAGACCACATTTGGAGTATTGTTTTCAATTCTTGGAAGCATATTTTAGGAATGTAATTGAAAGACTGGGAGATATCCAAAGGAGAGCAGCCAGGATAGTGAGGGGACACAGAGCTGTGTCATATGACATTTGGTGAAAAGAAATGGGAATATTTAACCTTGAGAGATGAAGATTGGTGAGGACTGGTGAGTCATTGTCTGCAAGAATTCATAGGGTCAGAGGGCAGAACTAAGAACAATGGATTGAAATTACAAAAATATAAAGTTTGGCTCAATGTAAAAAAAAAAGAATGTCTTAATTTGAAACTGTTCTAATGTGGAAGGAGTTGGGTTAGGAATTAGTCGGTCCCCCTCCATTGGTTGTCTGGATTACCATTTGTTAGTAAATGTAGAAGAGATTCTTGATCAGGTATAAATTGGATTACATTATCTCTGAAGTCCCTTTCAATTATAAAATTGTGTGGTCTGTCAGGCAGTCAACAAGTATTTATTACATAACTACACTCTACTAAGCACTGGGCTCAAAGAAAGGCAAAAGACAACTCCCGCTCTCAAGGAGCTGATGATTTGTCTATGATGTCTGTGATGACAGTCTATGATATGTGTATCTATCCTCTTGTCAGTCATGTGATCCCTGGACCTGAAATCATAGAATCCTGAAGATATAGTTTTTCTATCTGGCTCTTCAATCTCTGAATGCATTTATTTTTTCTTTAATGATATATTATATGGATGCCTTTATTTTTACATCAAAGTCATTTCTGGATAGCACTCCCTGTGAATGCACTTAAGCAAAACCAAGCATCTCAGCAACTATGTCTGATAGCATATGCACCATTTTGCACCCATAGCCCCCCCCATGTAATGTTTTTCTCCAGGTTGCCTAAAATCCTGAGCCCCTAATCAAGCATTTTTCCTCCTTGACCTTGAGGGCAGTATTGTTAATAATCTTTCTGTCCCATGCAATCAAGAAACGTGGCTTCACATTTTCCTAGATCAATAAGCTCTCTTTGGACCTTTAGAGCTCTGATATTCTATAATCTTTCAAGTCACAACAGCATTTGTGGCAGTTTTCAGCAATAAAGAAGGGATGGATTGAATCTGGGAAAGGGGAGGATGACATTACTTTTTAAAAAGGGAGTTATCATTGAATGAATGAATGAATGAATGAATGAATGAATGGGGAAAACATTTTAACAGGTTGAGCTGTCCAATAATGAAGCAGGTTTATAATAATAAGAGACAACACTGATAAAGTAAGTAAAAGATTGCAAAATGCCTTACATGTATTATGTCAATAACCCTAATTAATTAATTAATTAATAATAATGATAATTCACATTTATATAGTGCTTCAAAGTTTGTAGAGCACTTTATAAATATATCATTTGATCCTCACAACCCTCTGATCCCCATTTCATAGGTGAGAAAACTGACATTAAGTGACCTGCAGTGCTGCTGTTATCCCCATATTGCAGTTGAGGTAGACAGAGGTTAAATGATTTGCCCAGGCACAGAAACTATTTGAGGTGAGATTTGAATTTAGGTCTTCTTGACTCCAGGTCCAGCATGTTATCTACTGTACCACCCAATTGCCTCTAGTTATTGGTATTAGAAGTATTATTATGTCAATTTATAGATAAGTAAGCTAAAGCTTAATTAATAAGATCATAGGATTTAGAGCTAGAAATGACCAAGATACATGTAATCTAACCACCCCATTTTACAAGTGAGGAAGCTGAAACCCAGAAAGGGAAGGTGATTTGTCCCAAGTTACAAAGGGCCTATCTATTCTCTGCTGGACTACGTCCAATGATGGAAATGCATGACTTCGCAATGTGCCTATTGTGATGAGACTGAGACCTACTTTTCTGATTCTGAGTCCAAAGAACTGTGCATTAGCCAACATTTGCCCTTCTCCCATCCTGAATTTTTTTAAGGTAATAAAAGAATAAAAGTAACTAATGGGTGGAATTCAGTTCATTTCAATTTAACAAAAATTTATTACATTCCTACTAGGTACAAGCAGGTATGTGCAGGTAAATGTTTAACAAACTAACTGAAAAAAAAACCTGTACAAATAGAACATTTTCAAGTTTAATCTGCATTATTAGCATTTCTCCATCACTTTCCCAGGTCTTTTGTTCTTGAACTTCAGTTATTTCAGTCATGTCTGACACTCTGTGACCTTATTTAGAGTTTTCCTGGCAAATACTAAAGTGATTTGTCATTTCCTTCTCCAGTTCATTTTACAGATGAGGAAAGCGAGGCAAACAGGGTTAAGTGACTTGCCTGAGGTCACACAGCTAGTAAGTATCTGAGGACAGATTTGAACTCAGGGAGATGAGTCTTCCTGATTCCAGACCTGGCATTCTATTCATTGTGCCACCTAGCTGCCACTCTTAAGTATGGACAATAAACAAAACAATCACACCCTGGTTTTTTTTAGTTAATCCAATTTTTGAGGTATAAAATGTTCTCACTGAAAATTGAACAACTGTGCCCGTAGCCCTAGAAGACACTGGGACAAGAGCTACAAATTCAAAAGCCAAATAATCCCTGCCATTAATGAGCTTTGTTCCACTAAAAGGATAAGTAAGTACACAAATGAATAGTTACAAAATCTGAAGTAAATTTTTAAAAAGCAATTTTGGGAGGGAAAGATTGCTGAAAATTGAAGGAATCAGGAGAGGCCTCATAAAGAATGTGGCACCTGAGCCAAGCTATGGCTTCTGATGGGCGAAAGTGACAAGGGAATGCATTTTCCACTCACGGAGGACTGACTTGCAGAAGTACAGAACTGAAGCAATGATTTTTCTGTATGAAGAATGTCTAAAAGGCCAGTTTGACTGGAATGGAGACTGTATGAAGTAGGATAATATGAAACAATACCCAAGAAAGCAAGTAGAAGAGATGTAGATTATAGAGAGCCTTAAAACTCAGGCTGAGCTTTTTGCATTTGATGTTAGAAGCAATAAGGGATCTTTGAAGATTTCTGAGTAGAAGATGAGGTGTCATGGTTATATATTCTAAGAATATAAATTTGGTAACTATATGAAGGATCAATTGTAGAGGAAGAAGATTGGAAACAGGGAGAATAAGTCAAATGATTCAAGTCAACAAACATTTATTAAGCAGTTACTATGTGCCAAGCAGGGTGGCTATGTGGCAGAGTGGATACAGCACTGGTCTTAGAATTGGGAAGACTCATTTTCATGAGTTCAAATCTGTCCTCAGAAACTTACCTGTGTGACCCTAGGCAAGTCACTTTGCCCTGTTTGCCTCAGTTTCCTCACCTGCAAAATGAGCTGGAGAAGGAAATGGCAAACCCCTCTAGTATCTTTGATAAGAAAACCCCAAATGGGGTCATGAAGGACATGACTGAACAGCAACAAACAAAAGTGCCAGGCACCATGCTAAGCACTAAGGATACAAAGAAAGGCAAAACATAGTCCTGCCCCCAAAGAGTTCACAGTCTAGTCCAAACGAGAAGTGATGAAGGTCTGAAGTAAGATAGGAGAAATGAGGGTAGAGAGAGGGGAATGGATATAAAAGATGGTGAGATGGAAGTGACAAGATTTAGCAGTTGATTGGATGGGTGGGAGGTTATAAGGGGATGGGAAGACTGGAGGATGGATTCAAGGTTGTGAGCTTGGGTGAGTGACAGGATGGTGGTACTCTAGAAAGAATGGGGACGTTTAGAGGAGTAGTGATGGGTTTGGGGGAAATATGATAGGTTCTTTTTTGGACATGTTTGATTTGAGATGCCTATGGGCCATCCAGGTAGAGCTGTTCTTAAGCAGGAAGTTAGTGTTTTGGAGATACAGTAGGCCTGGACATAGAGATTTAGGAGTCATGAATGAATGACTGAAAAAGTATTTTTTAAGCATTTACTAAGCACTGAGGATGCACATGGTTACGCAGCAAGGGACAGAGGTGATACTAAAATCTATATCTTCCTGAGTCCAAATCCAGAACTTTGTTCAATACCATGCTGCCTCCCTCAATTTCCTATATATCTTGGGTATCATATCTTTGTTAGAGAAATTTGCTACAAAGATTTTCATCCAGTTAACTTTTCTGCCCCTCTCTTTAATAAGTAGTATGAATAAAATCGATAATAATAAAAGAACCAGCATTTATACAGCACTTTGTGATTCATGGTGTGGTTTGTTTACATATGTGGTCATCACTTCATAGAAGGTGTTAAGAGTTATTATTACTCATTTGATCCTTACCTTGTGGTTTAGAAGTTGACATTTTATTATCCCCATTAGAGATGAGCAAATTGAAGCTCAGAGAGATTAAGTGATTTGCCTATGAATTTACACTAAGAAATCAAAACCGAGACCATCAAAGGTACTTGATTCATCTCATGTTTCTTCTCTGTTTCTATTTCTACTAATGTTTCAGGCCTTCCTCTCTTCTTGAAATTATAAACCAAGTGTGGACACTGATTTTCGCCTGTTCTTGAAAAAAAAGTCCTTTCTCTGTGGGGAGAGGAGAACAGGCAGAGAGGGAGGGTAGATTGGGAGGAACCTCTTTGTCTCCAAGAGCTCCTGTTAGAAAAATGAGGAGGGGTTCATCCATTGTTCTGTAATTATTTTTTTTAAATTGATGTCCAAGCTGCATATCTGACATCAAAAGAGGTTGAGGACATATCCCCACTCCAAGTTTAGGCTTGAATGGCAAAAGTGTTAGTGTCAACAGCTAAAATTATCAAGTTAAGTTTTTTTGTTCTAGTCTGCGTGTTGCATAATCTGTTTATTTGTGGCAGGCAGAGATCATCTTCCCAAGTGGGATAGAGGAAGATGGATTCGACTCTTCCCCCCTGTTGAGGCACAATGGTTTTCTAAATTTGCCTTGGAACTCAATTTAGTCTTGGCTGTTTTCTTGTCACTTGGGTGGAGGGATGGTACCAGATATTAATATTGATGGAGATATAAATCATCATCTCTAGTCTTATTTTGAACCAGTGTTCTCAGTTGGTTTTCAGAGCCCCTTGAAGGTTAAAAGCTCAAATTTTACTGTCACATAATTGTAGTTTCTGTGAGTGTGGGGGTATTTTAAGAGTAAATTTTATTTACACCTTTTGTTTTTATATCGCAATCACTTCTGGAAATACCCTTTCTCCTGCTATCCCCCTTGCAACAAAGAAAAACACCTAATATATTGAAATCATCTGCCAATGTAGACTATATTATTCCATAAGAATGATTTGCCTTGCTATTAAAAAGAGGGCAGTTTATTTCATCATCTCTTCCCGAGGCAACCAGGTGGCTGGGTGGCACGGTGGCCAGAGCACTGGGCCTGGAACCAGAAGGACTGAGTCCAAATCCAGCTTCAGACATATACTAGCTGTGTGACCCTAGACAAGTCACTCTGCCTCAGTTTCCTCCATTGTAAAATGGGACTAATGACAATACATACCTCTCAGGCTTGGTGTGAGGATTAACTGAGATATTATTTGTAAAGTGCTTCGTATTTAGTATACTTAGCAGAAAGGGCTTAGTTACTATGTGCCTGACACATAGTAGTAACTTAATAAATCCTCATTTCCTTCCTTCCTTCCTTCTAGGGCCTTTATTAGATATTTTCATTTTTTCAGACTTCGGTTTTCTTTGGTTGATCTTCTCATTTGTATCGTCATAGGAATTGTGTTAATTAGTCTTTTTTCTGCTTGTTTCACTGTTATCAATTCATACCAATTTTACCATGTTTCTCTGATTGTTAAATGTTTGTCATTTTAAATTGCATAATAATATTCCATTTTGTTTGTATAAGCGCACATTGTTTAGTCTTTCCCCAACTACAAGGCACCAACTTCATTTCTAGTTCCTTGCTTCCCTCATAGAATTTCTTGAAGTAATGTTTCTGGCCAGTCCAGGGCCAGATCTTCTTTATCTCCTCAGATGCCTAAGATCCTTCCCCCTCCTCCTAGGCCCCTGTCCTTTCATTTTACCTTAAAGCAACTTAATATGTATTTGAGGCTTGTGGCTCCACTTTGGGGACTGACTCATGAAGTGATTCAGTGTGATGAAATCTGAGCTGGGCATGGTATGCTTGATTTTTAACACATGTATAATGCGTGTATTTAGCTGTCACTGAAAGCATTGACAGTTTATGGGAGAGGTACCATGTACAAAGAGCCAGTAGTGGGCATTCCCAGCACACACCCACCTCCAAACATGCTGTGATATGAGCTTTTTTTCCTTTCTGAAAAGCTGAATGCTCGTAATATAGGCAAGCCCTCAGACCACTGTATCCAAAAACAACTTCATTTTCTCGTCCCCTTAAAAAAATATACAGTCATGTTTTCCTTTGGGGGCCACCTAATAAGAACAGTATTGCAGGTATAAACAAGATTCAAGCATAAGGATTCATAGCAAAGCTTCAATGTTGGAATAAAACAAAGTTGAAATCAAACCAAAAGGAAGGAGTGGCATTGGGACCAGTTTCACATCCAGTCGAACACTGCTACTGGCCCAGAGCTTCTTTGTGGGTCATTATAACAAGCATATTCTGGCTCATGTGGTTGAATTTCACCTCCACCTACCCTTAAAATATTTTCCAATTTTTGCTTCCTAGGACTTTGACTTCTCTCCATAGTGAGATTATTCTACTCCATAGTGAGGAGTATTTTAAACACACCCAAGTTAACCCTTCACATTCTGAAATAATCAGCCATTATCACTGATTTCCTGGTATCTTAAATGTCTGCTAATTAGGCATGGGCTACAGGACAGTGAATTGGAAAGGACCTTAGATATTATTGTCTAACCCACTCATCATGCATTGTTTTGAAGCCATCCCTATCTTTTCGTTGTGAAAATACAACCAATGCGGCATATTGAGATTATCAGACATTGAGCTCCAAGGGAGACTCAGAGCTCATCTAATCTAACCATTTCGTTTTACAGAGTAGGAAACTTAAGTCACTTGCCCAAGGTCATACAGGGTCAGTATTCCATGTGTTTAATTTTCCTTCCAAACAAATCCAACGTGCATCTATTAAGTACCTTTATTATGTACATTTATTATGAAGTACAATTATTATGTACAAGACACTGTGCTGTGTTCCAGGGACAGAAAGGCATGAAGAGCTTACAATATACTGTGAGAAATAACAAGCAAACAGAGAAATCTATTTAGATAATTTGAAATGGAAGAAGATGAAACAGGTGTTCACAAGTAAAGGAATCGGGAAAAGCTTCAAACAGGAAGCTGGACTTTGAAGGAAGCCAGGGCTTCTAAGAGGTGGCAGTGATGAAGAAGGAGTGAATTGCAGGCATGGGGATATATGGATGATGGATTAGAGAGAGGAGAAAGTGGAAGCTGGTAGTCTTATTAGGAGGTTGTTGTAATACTTCAAGGAAGGGGTTGCATTGTACTAAACTAAATTAGTGGCCTTATGAGAGGAAAGAGGGAGACCATTTTGAGAATTGTTGTGAAGGTAGAACTGTCAGACTTAGCAACTGATTAAATATGTGAGATGAGATACAAGAATCTTGAATAGAGTTGAAAAGATAGAGTTGAAAATGACCTTGAGGCTATGAACCTGGGTGACTAAATGATGGTGCCCTCACAGAAACAGAGAAGTTTGGATAAAAGATGAGGTTGAGTGGGGAAAAGGAAGAAGTGATATTACACTACCCATCTTCCTAATTTATTCCCTTTCCTTCCACTCTCAACACATGGCTCTCATCACCTTATTCACAGTAGAGGATAATACCTCAAGGGGAAGAGGGGGCTGGGTATAGGTTGTCTGTCATTTATACAAGTAGGCAAAAAATAGAAGCAATCTAACTCTACAGAGTACCATTGGCCACCCACTTAAAGGAAATGACATCACTGGCTTTAGCTAGGGTGGCCCACAGATCTTTTTTGTTGATGTTGGGTTGTTTGTTTACTCTTGATACACAGAACTTGTCACAAGGATTATATTCTGGGGCAAAAACGCAAAATCATCTGTCTGTGTCTCTTGCTGTGGTCTATGAACCCAATAGAAATACTGTAGCTCTATTTATTACTTTTATGATGCTCACAAATGGAGGAATTTTTTGGGTCAGTTCTGATTTCAAGAAAAGGAACTGTACCTTTAACTAGGATTTGCAAAAGTAATATCCTTTGCTTCTAATCAGGCATTCTCCCAGGCTATGTCAGCTGGCAGGGTTACTTCCTTGGGACAGAGGGGGAGGGCCCAACTCCTTGGGGCCTTGGAGCACTGTTGGACCATGTGCCCTGATTTTTGGTTTGGAAAATATGGTCACTGTAAATACATCTGTATGTCTGACATGTCCAATATGCTCTTGGCTTAAAATTTCCCAATGATATAATTTACAAAAACTTCTAATTAAGATCACTTAAGGCCAGATGTGAACTGTCCCAGGAACCAAGTGGATATTGGTGGGGGGAAGTGGTGACGAAATTGTAAAACAGGCACACATAGGTGGCCAGTATGACTTTATTGTGGACAGCAAAGAAACATGATAAAAGAAACTAAAGGAGGAATGTTTCACTAACTTCCTTCTACTATTTCTCCACCAAGGTGGAATAGCTGGTCTCTGCGTGGGAAAGAAATTGGGCCAGATTATCTAGCTCTAGGAGAGAGGTGTGAAGGTGAGAGGCTCTAGAAAATTGGTGAGGAATTACCAATTCCAGAAAATTGGATAAGGAATGCAAAAGGGAAGTAATAGATTATTTTTTTTGGATTATGGTACACAGGAGATGAATTGGAAGGAAAACTTAAAAAAAACCACGTAACTTTCAGTGGTACATCATTGAGCATATTTTTTCACCATAGAAACCATCACATACTCCTGGAGGAAGGTGAGAGGAAGAGGAGGTAAGGATGGGTAGATATCTGAATTTCTATTTTTCTGTTTCAAATTCCTTATCCACAAAGGCCTTTCACCAATATCACTCATCAAATCGAGAAACATAATTTTATTTAGTGAAAAAAGCATGGCACTAGGAGTCAGGAGTCCCAGGATCCATACCTGGCTGGGGTGCCAAAAAATTGTCTGAACTTAGGCAAATCACCTTCCTTCTAAAACTCAGTTCCCTCCTGTGTAAAAAGATGGATTAGGTCAGAGGTCAGCAAAGCACAGCCTGCAGGTCAATCTGGCTCTTTTCCTGTTTTTTTTTTTTTTATGGTCTGTGAGCTAAGAATGGTTTTTACATTTTTAAGTAAAGATTGCATTTGAAAATGTACCAGTCAGACAAAAAACAGGTGGTGGGCAGAACTGGTCCTGGGATAGTAGTATGCCAACATCTTGCCTTGATGACCTCTAAGAGTTCTTTCTGGTTATAATGTTCTATGATTCCCTTCCTTACTGTCTAGCTATAGCAGGCATGCTAATACTGCTCTTGGATTTGACCTTGCTTGTTTCTCCCTCTCCACCATGATATCACCTGCAGTTGGATTTAATCTCCTTGGCTTTTGGGGGGGGGGGCGTAGCATAGCTTTGGTAACTTTTCCGAACATCACAAAGGAGGCCCTGGGAATTTCTGACACCTTCTTCCAGCTCTCCTCTCGTTTTGCACTTGGGGTGGTCTTTATCCCCTGGGAAGGAGATTTACATAGTTGTGACACTGCCCAGTGATGCATTCTAAATTGGAATGGATGGAGGGCCAAGTATCCACTACTGAACCTCAATATTATGGGGCCTACCTAGCAACAACAAACATTTATTAAATACTTACTGTGTGTAGAGTACTTTACTAAGCACTGGGGAAAGAGACATACAATTTCTAGAAGACGTTTTCCCTGCTTTCTTGGTACTTAGTCTGGTGAGGGAATGACACATATACAAATAATTGTGGCATTCACTCTTGCCTGATAACTGCAGCAGGGAAGTACAGCACACAATGCAAGGTGAGATCTAACATAGAAGTGAATTAGAGAAGACTTCCACAGGAAGAGACCCTTGAATTGAATGCTAAGGATGAGAAGGGATCTGACAAGGAAGAAACGGGAGGATATACATTCTGGACATAGGGAACAGTGGGAGGAGAACCAGGGGATGCTTGGGAGGCAAAGAACAGTCCCATTTGATTAGAGCGTGGGGTATATGGAGGGAAGCGATATGGGCCAGGACATGAGAGGGAGGACAGGGCCATTTTATGGAGGCCTTTGAAGGGAAGCAAAGGATTCTGAACTTGACTCAGTAGACATTGAACTCTGTCTATTTTGAGGGTTCACGATGACATTAGTCAGCTAAAATGCATCACAGAGCAGACTGTACCAAGAGCCATTCTAAAACTCTTTGAGGGAAGGAAGCATTTTGTTTTTGCCTTTGGGTATCCCCAGTGGCCACAGGGGTGTTTATATAAAGCACTGTGTCTAGTATAATAGGTGCTTAATAAGTGTTTGTTAACTGAACTGAATTGATCATGGAATCATTTCATTCCTGATTATGGACAGCGGTTTAAGGACAAAATTGGTTCCTTCTTATGTTCCTGTAAGAGTGCTACTGCCCTTGGTTGGGTATCATTATGAGAATTCAATTATAGGCTGACATATTTAATCCATATCTAGGTGACAAGGGGGTCAGGTCCTATGGAAGAGAATTGCATTATTGACTTGATACTAGGCCACGAGCTCCCTAAAGGTAAGGATAGTGTTTTATCTCAATTTTGTATCTCCTTCAGCATCTAGCACGGTGCTCTGAAGATAGTAGGCACTTAATGTACGTGGGTTCTATGATATTATAGAAATCATGACGACATTATCTATACATGTCATGATGAATCCCTGGAAGAGGGCAAAGATTTAGGGCATTAGCCAGGAGAATATCTTCCCTGCAGGTAAGAGTGTGGAATTAATTGCTCTGGAACCTGCAACTGTTTGTTATTGTGATTTCTTCTTTATGAGGACTTGATAATCTCCTTTGGTTGTGAATCAGGTTCAGCAAACAGTTGTGTACAGAGAACTATAGCAGGCACTGGAGGAGATACAAAGTTGAGAAAAGATATAACCTCTACCCTCTGGGAGCTTATAGTCTAATGGGATAAATCACAAACACATTTAACAATAACTCATAATGGTATGTGATAAGGGGATTTGGAGAGGTGCAAACAAGGCATTATGTGAGCTCTAAGTGGGAATTCCAACCAGTGGCATCGGGGAGTGCCGATGGATGTGGTAACATTTGAGTTGGTTCTCAAAGGACAGGATATCAGGTATTAGAGCCTGGATGGGGATCAGAGTGACCCTTATTTCCTCACAATTATAGCACTCAATAGTCTCTGAGTCCAAACATTGCTTTTTTTAGCTACCTTCTTCCTGATCCCTTAGCATCTTCTGGTTAGAGTTGTCTGTGTCAGGGTGGCTATGTCAGAGTTCCCAACCAGTCATTGGAGGGAGACAGTCATATTGAACTGAAGATCTCTGGTCTGACTTCCTAGTCCTGAGGGAGGTGGAAGCCCTTCTGTGTGTTACACAAGCATAGACCTACTAGTCACAGCCCTTGAAAAGCTCATTCAACTTAAATTTTAAAGTAATTGGTCAGGAATAATGGAGGTTACTTAAGAAGACCTAATTTGCTTCTAAATACAACTCAATAGATGCTCTCAAACAGCTTCTGGAGCAACTGCTGCCAAAGATCTGATGTGATTTCTTATTACTGAAAATTTCTGGAAAACTTGGTGCCTTAAACTCCCAATTCCTAACCTGCACACTCCCTTAGACTTCTTGGATAGTAGACTATGCTTCATTACCCTTACCTGCCCTATGAGACTTGATCATGATCCTGACTGACCCAGAATGTCTGCCTCCGTGTCCATTCCTCAGTGACCCTGAGAGAGCCAGCAGTAATAGCGGCCCAGTCTGATCCCAAGCCAGCACTACCAGTGGGGCTACCTGGTTATACTTGGGTGAACCTGTGATTACCTGTTCTGTCCTTTCCTTTCAAAGCATGGTTCTCCACTTGTTGTTTACATGAACTTTTAAAAAATCTCTTGCCTTGTTTTCCCCTTTTACGCATATCTTGACTTTTCTTCATTTATTTGCCTTGATTCCATTGGGGGTCCAGACAACTCATGTTTGGGATGCATGCTGCTTCTGTTGTCTAAGGCCCTGATCTATTCCATGGGGGATACATTTGAGGTTTTCCTTTCCCTGATATTTCATGATGTGCTCCTTAAGGGTAGGAACTCTCTTTTTTCCCCTATTTGTATCCCCAGTACTTAGCACAGTGCCTGTCACATAGTAGGTGCTTATTATGTGTTTATTGGCTATTGCCAATCTCCATCCCCTCTGAGCTTCAAGGTTCTCCCAAGCCACCCTGCCTGACCCTACAATATTCTGAAGATATCATCCCATACATGCCATCCATTCATAGCTTAACTTTTAGGGAAAATTGCCTGCTCTCTACTAACTGTCTCTTTGTGTTCAGCTGAAGTAGAATGGAGGCACAGGTTATGGGAAAAGAGGAGATAGATGAAATGGAAGGTACATTGGTTGAATAGATAGCAACATGTGTATTGAAATCCTCTAGTATAACTCTGGGTGAAGACTATGAGATAAATACTGACTATCTTGAGAAAGGATGGAGAAAGAACTGAAGCTTGACAGAGAACTGGCTGAAATTTGGCAGAGAAATGGCTCTGAATTGTGGGATAAATCTGAATGGAGTGAATCTTACAGGAGAAGAGGTGAATGAAGGTGGCAAATGAAGGGTCTGGAAGTATCAGTGGGGAACAAGGAATATACCTAATCTTCTACCTGGTCCAGCGTCTCTGGGGGCATAAAGTTATATCTAGTACTGAAGTTGGTGCCCAAAGTCACAGTGCTTTCTGAGGGGTGAGGTGACAGGTCTCCATGAGTTCCAAAAGATGTAAGGAACATGACAGCAAACCTAAGATGAAAAAGAGTTTATTGATGATAGAAGGGGGGTTATAGAGGATGCAATAGAAGAGACAAGAAAAGCTGGTTTGGGTATTGTTTTGGAAAAGGCCGAGGTAGATGGGGATGAGAGAATGGGGAGTGGTAGCAGGGGGCAGAGGTGATCTTCACTTAGGCAGCTAGTGATTTTTTTATTACCACCAGGAAAGAGAGAGGAAGAGGTAGAAATTTGCTAGCTAGAGATCAACGATGTAGGACATTTTGAAGGGGGCTCCTACCCTCAAAAATCCTTTCAGTAGCAAAAAATCTTGAGGGAAGAAGGCAAATGGCACCTGGTATCTTTGGTTCTTTCGGTGCTGAAAAGGAACAAATACTAAAAAGATGGTAGAGCTAAAGGTATTGGTCAGCAGACTAGGATTAGGGCCAGAGAAACTGAGGGGTGGACTGACAGGGACTAGACCAAGGTTAGCATAATAGCGAGGATTTTTAATCTAGAGTCTTATCATTAAGGGTTGTATTTTAGCTTGGCAAAACAAGTATTTTTAGGTAGCTTTGTCCTAAGGTTGGACTTGAAGGTCAGTAGTGTTGAGAGGGAAGCACTGGTTCCAATAGGCCATGACATAGTTAAAACTAGTGATTTTTGCCCTTGGAGTAAGTAGTACAAAACATACCCAAGGTAAGCATGCCATCTCATAGCTTCCTACTGAAAAACAACAATACATAACCCACAACTAGTTATTTTAATTAACTAAATGTTAAATGATGTTGTTTCTAAGCTTTTGGAAACTACAAATACCTTCTATATTCTGCATCCTGCAGTAATAACCAGATTGCCCCACCCTATTTATAGCTCTGGGGCAGTAGCTGCATCTTTTTTGGCCTAAGAATTTTCCAAGTCTATTGCCAGAGGGAGTCCAAGTAGTGGACACATCTTCAATGCATGTTGTCTGATTCTTCAGGTAGGGGCTGGTTATCAGCATTTGCCTGCAAACTGTGCTCTTACAGAAAATAATAAAGCAGTTCAAAGAGTTTACTTTTCGCAATCATTAGAATCCCCCATCTGGGGCAAGGGAGAAGCTCCCTAGAACATCAGGTTCTTGTCCAGGCTCTATGAAGTCCCTAGTCAGAACACTTCTGGCAGCCTTTCCCTGCTTCTGGCTTTCCCTGGTTCCATCATCACTCATGGGGAAGGATATAAGTTGTGCTGTCTACCACTCAGGAGCTATGGGGAGAAGGCAGAGTCAGGTATCTGGTGGGTGGGGACATTCCTTTGAACAAAAAGTGTATCATAAAAATGCACAGTATCACAGTCAAAGTCCATCCATCAGTATGATAGACACCAAAGTAACATGGGAGAGGTAGCAAGAAAGGGTTACTTTTCTGTCTCTTTTCTGTTCCTCTGTTGGGGCGGGGCTGCTGTCCCTCTGCCTGCATCTCCCTGGGAGTGCCTGGTGGCTGATCCAGTTGGCTTGCTGTGTGGGAGAGACACCAGGCCAGACACCAGCTGTCCTGACTATTGAGTGGAAAGTATTTTTTAAACCCTAAATGCGTGCAGTAGAAATGTGAACTATTATTATGTACTACTCTAGCTCCTTCAGGTATGACTTTGTGTTTTCAGCTTTCATCATCCACCATGATGCCACTGTGCCTAGCTTAAATCCTCCTCACCCTCAGCTGCTATGGCGAGGTGGTGGTGTGTTAATTTCTCCTTCCCCTGGGCCACATCATCCTAGGGGGATATCAGCTATGGCTTTAACACTATTTACTCTACCTTAGATATTTGATACCATTTCCCTGGTGTCTCTTTCCTCTGGCTTTCTAAATGTGAATTATTGGCATAAGTTAAACCAGCAGAGAATTGGTTTGGACAAGGGGGAGAACTTCATTATCATCATAGTGATTCAGTTTGGGAATAGGTGGCCAAGGGAGGCTCCAGAGTTTCTCCCAGTAAACCTTCAAAAAAGAAAACAGATAACCAGTCATCCTGGCTGATGTAGACATTCATCTGCCTGAATTAAAGGCAGGAAGCCTGAAACAGGTATTCTCTTGAGATCCCTCCTGGCACCATGATTATTTTGTTCTACTGTTTGCTTGTGAAACTTTGAGTTAATTTTGTTTTGAGCAGACTAGAGTCAACATTTCCTTGCAAGTCCAAGTTTCAGTATCCTAATTGTGTCAGATATTTTCCTCTGGGTAAAAAGCTGGCCTGTCCTGAACAATGAAAATGTTTCTCACTAAGATATGTTTTGCCTGGGGAAATCTGTCTCTGGTTTATTGTATTAATACAGAAGCTCCAGAAACGAGCACTCCATTTGTTTTCCTCATTTTTCTTGCCACATTTGTTGAGTAATAAAATATTTTAAAGACTTTCTCTACTCGCCCCTGTGTCATACTTAAACCACTACACCAGGCCTAAAAAGTGCAGAATTTGGGACTTGGAATCATCTCCTAGAAAGCTAAATTTTTTTTTTAATTGAGAAAAATAAACAGTGATGGACACAGTATAATTTCAGTGTGCTATTTTCATTTTAAGGGTATTTCAACTTTGAAGTAGTTTTTTTTTAAATAAGTGCCGTGTTTCATTCAGCCAACAAATATTTCATCAAATTCTTACTATGTACAAAACACCATTCTAGGCACTGAGGATGCAATGACAGTTAGGGCATCATAGGATTTACAATCTTATGGAGGAAGGGCTACATACACAAATAAAGTTGGCAAGTGGACAAATGAAATAATCCAATTGCTTTCAAAAATTGGAGGAGTAAAAAGTCACTGACTTGCATTGAAGAGGTATACACACACAACCACAAATATGTTTCTGTATGCTTCTACATATATATTTCTAAATATGTATTTCTGTATGTATGTATGCCTATACATGTACATATATATTTAATATGTCTAGGTGTGTGATGTGTGTTTGTATATGATATGTGTGTTGCGGGGGAGGGGCTGGTAGGCTGGTGCAGAATGGTCAGGGAAGGGTTAATGAAGGAGGCAGCACCAGTTCTGGGCCATCACAGAAGAGAGGGATTACACTAAAGAGTTAATGGTAGAATCTCATTCCAGTCATTGGGGCAGGCAGGAATAAAAACACAGGGACAACACAGGGAGAAAATGGAGAATAATAAGAGGTTCAGCTGACTTAGCAGTAGAATGAAGTAGTGATAGAACAACTAGTCCTGGAATTTATGTGTTCAAATCCCACCTTAGACTCTTAATAACTGTGTGGCCATAGGCAAGCCACTTAAAGGAGAGGAGAAGATAAAGCTGGGCCAGTTAGTTGAAGCTAGATTGCAAAAGGCCTTAAATGCAGAGATATTGAATCTACGTTTTAATTAGCAATGAGGAGGCCCTTAATGTTTGTGAGCAGAGAGGTGACATAATAACAACAGTATTTTTTTTAAAGCTAGTGACTCTTTTTATATTCAGATGTACCATCTTTGATATTTCACACTTTGGACGTAAACATAAATTCTAACTGGATAATAAATAGAGTCTAGCCCAAAAAAAAACCCGTTGACCTGAGAGGCAGGGGAGCCAGGCATAGATCACAGCTCCATCCCATAAGACCCCATTAGCCTTGGTGCTTTACTTCTTCACCATCCTCTGGCCCTCTGCTTGGAGAGTGGAGCCATGGACTCCAAAACCTTCATTTAAGGCAGGAGCTCCTCATTTCTCATCTGGCAGCTCCACATAAGTGGAGGTGCTAGGGGAGACATTAGGAAAAGTCTTGGCCATGCAGATGTCTCATCTACGTGGAAGAATCAGGGAATGTCAGGGCTAAGAAAAGAGGCCTTCCTTCTCCCATGGAGGCAGATACTGGTGTGTTAGTAAGTCTGCCTCAAGGTAGTATGTTTTTGGATTGTTTGAGTTTGAGAACTTGTCTGAGTTACTATGTGATAAAGATCTCTGACTTTGTCCCCACCTGTCAGATACCTTCCCCACTCCCTCCACTGCTTTTCACCTTCCCTTTGTGTGTTCTCTTCCCCACATTGGATTATAAGCTCTTTGAGGGCAGAGACTGTCTTTTTTCCATATATGTATCCATAGCTTTTAATATAATAACCAGCACATAGTAGGAGTTTACTAAATATTTATAGACTGAGTAACCTTTGGTTAGCCAGTATTTCAGATTCTGCTTCCTTAGTGCAAAATAACAAGAAATAATAATTTCTTTATACTTTCGAAAAGTACTAGAAGCAATGTATTCCTCCCCCACCCCTCATGGAAGAAAAAAATAACATGGAACTATCTGTTAGAGTCTTATATTCCTTTATTATGTGGGGATCAGTAGAGGAGATGACATTAAATGAGAGATAAGATACTTATGAGTGGGACCAATGTAGAATTTTTCACCAAATAGAATTTTAGTGGGTATCCTTTAAGCCCTACAGTGGGCAGCAGGAAGGGGCAGTAAGGAAGATAATCTAGAAGTAGGGTGGTATCATGGAAAGAGCATTGGATTTGGTGTCAGGGGACTTGGATAGAGACCTGTGTCCTGTTGGACAAATATTTTCCTCTTTCTGGGCATCACTAAGTAAGAGTGTATAGGAAAAGAAGAGAAGACATCAAGTCATTGAATCTCTCATCTATTTACTCATCTGTAAAAGGGGGGGGGGGTTGGATGAGATGAGCTGTCAGGTCCCTTCTAGCTGTAAATCAATGATTCTGTCACACTTGGTATTAACAACCCCATGGAAGATGGGAGTGGGGTATGGTCTTAGTTGGTCTGACACCCCTGAAGAACCAGGGGCAGGGAGAGATCTGCCCATCACTGTCCTAACCTCCCAGATCTCTCCAGGATCCTTCAGGGGCTGCCTCCCTGCTTTAAGAACTTTCTCTCCTGTCTCCTCATTCATCACGTCACATCCTCCCTATGCATTGTTATCCCATGGAGGACATAAGTGGAGGTGCTATAGGAGACATTAGGAAAAGTCTTGGCCACACAGACGTCTCATTTACGTGGAAGAATCAGGGAAGTCAGGGCTAAGAAAAGAGGCCTTCACTCTCTCGTGAAGGCAGAAGTGTGTTATATTGGTGTGTAAGATAGTATGTTTTTGGAATGTTTGAGTTTGAGAACTTATCTGAGTTACTACGTGATAAAGATTCTGAAAGTAAGAGCAGAAATACAAAAGAAAGAAGAAAATGTGTTACAGGGTTTAGCTGGCCTCATCCTTTTCTGGGTTCCTAGTTTACTATCCCTTTCTCTGTGTCTCCATTTGTCTAGGGTAATTTTCTCTCTGTGTGGATATATTTTAGGGGAGGGAAGAATAAAATAGGAAGAGGCTGGATTGCTGTATGTGTTCTGTGTGTCTCAAAACAATGGTTTAAAATTCAGGTTCTATTTGTCATTTCAGTCTATCTGTAGGTCTATCTGTAGGTTCTATTTGCTTTATGCCCAGAGCATGTTTGAGCATGTTTACAGTAAGCTTCATTGGTCTTAGGTTTTGCATATTGCAAATTGAGAAGCACCCAAGGCATAGAGGGTAGACGTTAGCCTTGGAGTCAGGAAGTCCTGAGTTCAAATCACGCATTTGCAATACGTATTTGTGTGACCCTGGGCAAATTGCTTGACCTTTGAATTCCCCCCAGGTAATTCCCTAAAATGACAATGTTCCAGAATAGGGGCTAATCTGCACTGGGGTAGGTGGCATGTCTGGTGGAATGTTTCCTCACCAGGAGCTATGAATCATGTGAAATGTCAGATCTGGGCCAAAAGAGAAAAATAAGTCATTAGCAAAGGTATATGATACATATAAAGTCACCACTGCATTCCTACGTATTTTAAAGACTTTAATTATTATTTATCATTAACTAAATGTAATTATTATTTAATGGGGCAGTTAAGTGGTGTAAGTGGATAGAGTGTGGGGCCTGGAGTCAGGAAGACTCATCTCTCTGACTTCAAAACCAACCTCAGACATTAACTAGCTGTGTGACCCCAGGCAAGTGACGTTTCCCTGTTTGCTTCAGTGTCCTCATCTGTAGAATGAGCTAGAGAAGGGAATAGCAAAACACTCCAGTCTCTTGGCCAAGAAAACCCCCAAAGGGATCATAGAGTCAGACACAACTGAACTACTACAACAACAACAACCAATTATTTTCAGTATTATTTTAATTATCATTCAAGGTACTGGAAATTATTAGTAAGAATTCCTTTCTAAGTTAATCCAAGGAAGAAAATAATTTAATTCTATATGAATCAAGTGCCTTCCCTCTTTTGACACCTTCCAATTTATCCTATACATAGTTTACATATCATTGTTTGAACATCATCCCCCCATCAGACTGTGAGCATCTTCAGAATGGACACTGTCTTTTACCTTTCTTTGTGTGCCCAGCACAGGCACTTAATAAATGTTTGTTGACTGGTGGATAAGACTGTCTCTCTAACACTAACATTGTCCTGGTCATGCTGTGTGCCTATGAATCGTAGAAGACCATGTTCTCAGAAGAATTTCAATCACAAGTAGTTATCGACATTTATGTGTAACATTATGATTTATAAAGCACTTGTCTCAAAACAGCCTTAGGAGGTAGGTTATTATAAGCATTATTATCCCCATTTTATAGACGAAGAAGTTGGCTCTTGGATAAATTAAGTGACTTAAGCCATTTTAAGTCTGCTTTGTAAGTGTCAAGGTTTCATTAGAAACCAAACCTCCTGACTCTAGGTTCACTACATCACCTTTTCTTTTTATAAACTAAGGAATGATAGAAAGACACATGATTAGAGTAAATAGGCTGTAGCTATTACTGACAATGACTTGGTTATATGAAGCAGTGGCATAAAGAACATTATCACAAAGGCACATGCATGGTCTACAAAATGAGGTGGGCTTGTCACGTAGTGAGAATGAGATGCAACAGATGGACAGCCCCAGTGGCACTTTGGTATTCTTGAGATATTAAAATAACCAGAAGCATATGGGGAAACATGGACAAGAGTCACATTGGATGGGAAGGCCTGGAGGGGTTGTCATCTTCATTGGTGGAGGAAGTACTCACATTGACAAAATTAAAAAAAAACTCCACCAAAGTACTAGTTCTTTTCCCCCTCCCTGCAAGAAACACTTTAGGAAATGTCAAGTATTTTAGAAATGAAAATATTTTCATTACAGATTATTCAAAATTGGGTCAATACCATCTTTTAAATAATCATTAGCACAGTGAATGCATACATAAGGATTTTTTGCTTTTGGAAATTCAAGTCTCTTTATGACTTACAGTCTATCAATGGAGCAGGTGCAGGGCCTGCAGGGCCAGCAGAAATTTTCTCTGTGCCCCCTCCTCACTAACCCTCATTTCTGCCCTCAGGTTGACTGTACTTAGGAATGGAAGTGGTTGTTCAGTCTCTGAGGTCTATTTAATCTTCGGCCTATTTACTGAATTTGCCAACAAGAGGGCCAATTAGTTCCAGGTGTGAAGCTGGGGTCTCTGATGTGGAACCTCTCTATTAGGGAGCTGGCTAACACCTGTCCACAGAAAGGCTCCATATGTCTTTACTAATCCCTGTAACCATGCGCTGCCTCCATCTCCACAATTGAATGTAATTCACTTGTTTCCTGTTCTTGAGAAAGTGCCCTAAGTTCCTTTCAGGAGCAAGCACTTTGGACATTGCTCCCCCCCGCCCCTTTCAAAATATTGAGAACTCAGTCCTGTTCCACTAAACAAGCTCCAAGCCAGAAATTTCCCTTCCGAGATTATGTGTCGAGGTGTGCTTTTATGGGCAAGGCATTTTCCCCCCACATGCTCAAGACAGACATCTGTGTTCTTAAAGCCACACCAGCCCCCTCATTCCTTTGGTGGTTCCTCTTAACCGACAGAAATCTAATGGGCGAGCTGCCTCCAGGGAGAATGCTGTAACTGTCTCTTCCACCAGGAAGGAGCATAAAGAAAAACTGTACAGTGGTAATTCACGTACTGTAAAACCCACTCCTTAATGCTTTCCAGCCCAGAATGCTCCTTGCGCACGCCCATGCAATGTTCCCAATTACAATGTTCCTTTTTTCAGCCCCTGGGAAAAACCTGTTTTACTCTGAGTAGCACACGTTTGTAGCTGCGTGTTTTCATGTTCAACCAAGAATCATGGCAAATTCTCAGCAGTTGATGCTTAGATATATATAAATTATAAATACATCATATTGTCTATATCTAAGAAGACATACCTTGACTTGTAGGGTAATAACAGTAATAATAACTAATATTTGAATAGATTTTTTGTTTTTAAAGCATTTTATATACATTATATTATTTGATCCTCATAATAATGCTTTGAGAGAGGTGCTTTAATCATTCCCATTTTACAGAAGAAGAAATTGAGGTTCAGAAATGTTGACTGTTTTGCCCAAGGTCACACATCCCATAAGTGTCAGAGGGCATCTTTGGACTTAGGTCTCTTTGTTATAGAAGAGTTGCTGATTTGCCTTGGTGGTGGGTCTTTCCACACTGGGAATTATGATGAAGCAGTAGATGCCAATTTATATATTCTGTTTGTATGTGTGTGTGTGTGTGTGTGTGTGTAATCATCACTTCACATGTGTCATGGCATACAGACATATACACACGTGTGTTCGATTTCTTCAGTTTGGAGAATTCCTGGTGTAGGAAATTCATCCATCAATGCAAGTAAGCAATTGTTCTGCAACTATTACAAAGTTGCTGAGTTAGGGGTATTAAGTGACTCAGCCAAGATCACACAACTAGTACATGTAGAGAACAGGCTACGAAACTCCGTCTTTCTGACTCCAAGGCTAGTTCTCTATTTTATGCGTTTTATTGCCACTGATAAGTGAGGCTGTCTTTAAAATATCCTTCTATCATCAATTTAACCCTCTCCCCATGGATTCATGGAAAAAATCCTGGTTCTCTAAATGTCTGTGTGCAGCCCACTTTATCCTTCTAGCCTATTCTCTCCCAGTCATAGAATCATAGATTTAGAGCTGGAAGGGACCTCGGAGCCCATCTATCCCAACCCCTAATTTTATAAGTTGAGGAAATTGAGGCTCAGAGGTTGCAGTTTCATGCCCCCTGTCACACAGCTAGTAAGTGGCAAAGCCAGGATTTGAACCGTATTTCTCTGACTCCGACCATAGCCAGCTCTTTTCCTGCTGTCCTGCTCTGCTGGATTGAAACAAGGGGTTGCTACCTCATACTTGGACTTCGGGGAGACGACCCACACCCATTTAGAAAAAAAACATCTATGGGCAGATCATAAGGAATTGATTAGGAAATGTTTTCATAAAGTTTGGGAGCTATATACTGAGAAATACATTTTCATTCTAGTATATAGTGCCAAGGAGTCAAATAAATAACTTACTGGGAAACATTGGCATGCTATCAGACAGTGTGAACTAGGAAAGCACTTAGGACTTAATTCATCATCCACTCAGTGAGGTCCATTAGAAAATAAGAGCTACAGTTTCCAAATATAGAAGGAATTATGGAAGCTTATCTGCAATCTTTTGCTCTAATTTAAAAATTGAGCTCATTAAAATGTCATCCTCTGCTTGAATTGGGTATTTATTTTTCTGCTCCATGAGAAAACAGACCATCTTTATTACGAATAATACATTTCTGTAGCACTTTTAAGTTCTCCAAAACACTTTCTCGGCAACAACTCTGGGGAGTGCAAGTATTACTGTCCCCTATTTATAGGTAGGGAAACTGAGTCTGAGAGAGGGAAATGACTTGCCTATACTCCAGACAATTAGTAAGAATCTGACCTGGAATCAAGCCTGGATCTCCTAACTCCATGTACAATTAGTACTTTCTCCACTGCACCAGCAGACCTTTCTCCCCGAATTGTCCAAACCTTAGGAACTCCATCCAGTTCCCTTTTCTTAGATAATCTAATGGCTTATAATTTAATACTGTTTATTAGGAAAAACCTCCACTCACTTTTCTTCACTGGGGTCTCATTTTAGTGCAGCTACCCTGTCCTAGCCCTGGCAGGTCTTCCTTCAAACTGGAGGGCTCTGATTATGAGCTGGCAGTGGACTCAGGGCCAGCCCAGCTTTTGTCCAAAGAAGCTTATTACTAGAAGGCAATGACTTTTTTTCCCATCCATGGCAATTTATTTTGTCTGACGGAAAGACACGTAGGGCAACAACAACAAACAACAGTGTAGCATTCATATAACACTTTAAAGCTTATGAAATTATTATACAGGGTGTCCCCAAAGTCTTAGGGCAGTCTTAAGCTGTTAAAGCTATTAAGCTTCAATTATTAAAGCTTAAATCCGTGCTTAGACTTTTGGCACGCTCTATATTATATACTTTGTAAGCTTTAAAGCATCATGTGAATGTCATTATTATTATTGTTTTATATTTGCAGTTAAGCTATCAAAGCCAGTATTCACACTTGCACTAAGACTTTTGGGACACCCTGTATAAATGTCTAATTTGATCCTTGTCCATTTTTCAAATGAGGGAACTGAGGTGTAAGGAGATTGAATGATTTGCTCATGGTCACATATCTAGTTGTATCAAAGATTTGATTCAAACTTTGGTCTGTCTTGCCTCTAAACCAACCCATCACTCAATCCATTTACCTTAGGCAATAGAAAACCATCATTGTGTCTGGGTAGATAGGCTGGTTGCCTCTATTTCCAATGGCTTCAAGATTGATCAATGAATGATTCAATGAAAACAGATAGAAACAAATTTTACCTACTTTCATCGAGTCATTCCAAACATGAAATATATGTCCCTTTAAATTTCACATTGTCCCTAATACTATTTCATTTATTTCTGGGATCCTGTGGATTTCTTGGGTTAGTCAGTTAGTCAAAAGCATTCATTATCTTACTAAGTGCCAGGAACTAGGCTAAGTGCTAGAGATATAACAGGAATACAGTTACAAGTAAGTGAGATACTTCCTGCCCTCAAAGAGTTTATATTCTAATCAGGGCAGACAATACACCAATAGGTACATACACAATATATGTGCAGTAGATGGCAGGTAAATCTTTTACTGAGTCAAATATTTGGAATAGGAAGACAACTTGGGGATCATCGAACCCAGGGATTCTTAACCTTTTTATGTCATGAGTTTCTTTAGCAATCTGGTAAAGATTATGAGCCTTTTTTTAGAATAACATTTTTTTCAATCCAAAAATAAAATACATTCATACACAAAGTACATAAGATGCAAAGGAAACCAATTATTTTGAAAGTATGTTATTTTGAAAGTATATTTTTAAGGTATGTTTTCTTTAAGTTTTAGAGTGTCCAGGTTAAGGATTCCTGATCCATGCTATCACACTATTTTTAAAATTTTACTTTTGTTGACTTCATTGGTGTGGTGAACTCTTTCTACCAATGAAACTGTTCTGTAATCAGTAGCCCCTCATCCATCATCCACTCCTCCAAATCTCTTCTCTAACATAAACATTCTCCTTTCCTCCAGAAGACCTTTACATGACACAGTTGGCGGCCCTTCACCATCCTAGCTTCCCTCTACCCAATGTTTTTCACTTTGTCAATATCCTTACAAAAGTATGAATACCACAACCCAACATAAACACTATAAATGTGGTCTGACTAGGTACAATAATCAACTCCCAAATCGTAGATACCATGCTTCTCAGTGCAGCCTATGAACACATCAGCTACCACACCTCTTGTTATTCAGTCATTTTACAGTCACATCTGACACTTCTTCACCCCTTTTAGGGTTTTCTTGGCAAAGATACTGGAGTGGTTTGCTATTTCCTTCTCCAGCTCATTTTACAGATGAGAAAACTGAGGCAAGCAGGGTTAAGTGACTTGCTGAGGATCACACAGCTAGTTAAGTGTCTGAAATAGAATTTGAAATAGGGTCTTCCCTGTCTCTAGGTCTGGCACTCTATCCACCTACCTGTCCCTACTATACCACTGTTGATTCATACCATACCACATCACACCAGACTGTACCATACCATACCATACCATACCATACCATACCATACCATACCATACCATACCATACCATACCATACCGTATCATACCATACCATACCATGCCTACTGTTGATTAATAGTAAACTTGTGATCCACCCAAACCTACAGATGTATTTCAGAGGAATTACTCTCCTGTTACATGCCCTATCTTATATTTGCCAAGTTTGTTTTTGAAGCCAAGTCTAAGACTTTATACCAATTAAATTGCATTTTGTTAGATTTGGCCTAATGCTGTAATATGTAAATGTCTTTTTTGGATCTTGACTTTATAGGTCGGCTATACATCCTGGCTTTATGAGATCTGAAAATCTAATAAACATGCTATATCTTCTTTTATCTAAATCATTGACTAAAAAAAGGAGTCAAACAGTATAGGACAAAGCATAGATCCTTGGGGTACTCTACTAGAGAATTCCTCACAAGTTGACATTGGGTTTGATCATTCAATCAGCTCCAAATCCCCTTTTATGTACTATCATTAGATCCAGCTAGAGGGAGCAGCAGATAGGACACTGGACTTGGAGTCGGGAAGACTTGAATCCAAATCCTGTGTCAGGCACTTACTAGCTATGTGACTCTGGGCAAGTCACTCAATTTCTGTTTCCCTCAGTTTCCTCAACTATAGATAATAATAGCCCCTATTCTGCAGGGTTGTTATGAGTATAAAATGAGAAATATTTGTGAAGCACTTAGGATAGTACTTGATACATAGTAGGTGCTACATAAAAGCTTATTTCATTTCCCTTCCCACATCTCTCCATCTTTTTGTGCAAGCTTAGTTTGAGTGCGATAACTTGTCAAATGTATTGCTAAATTCCAAGTGGATTATACCTATAGCATACCCCTTAATTCTCAGTCTGGCTTTTTTTTTAACTAGAATTTTTTGGAGGGGTAGGAGACAGGACCTGTGATTTCATGAGTATGAGGAACTCCTGGTATGGAAACTCCATCCACTGGCACAGATTTGCAACTCATCTGTAATTTAAAGTCTTACAGAGTTTTCCGGGATATGGAGAGATTAAATGATTTACCCATGATCCCACAGTTAGTTTGTGTCAGAGTCCTAACGCCCCTAATCCAGTCTTCTATCTACTATGTCTGCTTCAAACCAATCTAATAAGCCTATCAAAAAAAGAAAATGAGGTTTGTTTGAAATTGCATGTTTTTAATGAAACCACGTCAGCATTTACAACCATGGCTTCATTTTCTAAATGTTCAAAAACTATTCCCTTTATGATAACTCTAGAATTTTGTATTACTAGAAATCAAGCTTCTTGGCCTATCAACTGTAGTCTCTATTCTACTCCACTTAAAAAGAATTAAGATATTTGACTTTTGCCAATCCTTTGCTTTAGTTGAGTCTAAATTTCATTTACGATTTTTTTCTGTCCCTTCTAGTCTAAAGACCGTTTTCATTGGCTGGGAAAGCAGAAGCATAGTAAGAGTAAAATAATTCTGCGTTATCTTTGGCAATGATTCTAGTGTTTGGTAGAGCAAAATTCCCTTGTACAGGCTTTCTTTCAACTATCAATTTCCCATCCATATATCAAAATCACATAAAATTTCTCTAGAGATCTAATCAAAGTGGTATAAAGGCTTAGTAAGATGACCCTGAAGTTATTAATATCAATTAAGGCATAAAGCATGCTTGCCAAGCGCCTTTGCCAATGTTGTGGATGCTGTCAGTGCAGAGTCCAGATTAAAGAGGAATTCCATATAGATAGAAAAGTCCTCCAGATTCTCTTTTTTGTTATGAAAATTGTATCAAGCTCTAGAACACTGTAGGGTCCCTTAAATGAGTTCTACAATCACTCAAAAGAGTTTAGCCTATCCACACAAGAAAAATCAAGTGGATGAAAGTTACCTATTTCCAAAATACTGATATATAGTTGAATGTATAATTTGTCCTAATGTTTTATCATTTCATCTATCTTTCATAGAAACTTAAAATGGAGAAGGAACAAGGCTTAGAATTAAATGGGAGGATATGTCTGAATTCCCTTTGGGTTAACTATACAATGCTTTTTAATGATTCCAAGCTTTTCCTTGAAACAAAGTCCATCTTTTTAGTATTAATTCTTCTTCCATTGTTGCTTTGTGACTATGAGTTATAGAATACCACACTCTCTGAAGAAGTAAACAGGTATTCAAATGGCATTGGAGAGATACACGGTGGGTGTGAGTAAGCTGTAATGTACTAAAAACAAGTAATTTCTTAGGAATAAGAGATGTCATCAGACAGAAAGACATGGGATTGGAAAATGAAGGTAGACCAGGAATATACTGAGAGTAAGGGTCAACTTATGGATACCCTGAATGTGCTATTGATACACTCATCAATTTTAAGAGGTCTAGAGGAAGGTCCCCACTATACTGGATGGTCCTCTTATGGCCAGTTTGTAGAGAAGGACAGGGATTAGAGGCATATAGGATGAGAAGGCAGAATACTACACTAAAAAGACTGCTGAATTTGGTGTCTGAGGGCCGGGATTCAAGTTCTCTATCTGCCATTCATTCTACCTCTGTGACCTTGGACAAATCATTGAACTCTCTGGGTTTCAGTATCCTCAACTTTGAAGGGAGGGAATTAGACCAAATGACCTATAAGGTCCCTTCCAGTTCTACTCTATGAGTCAAGAAGCCTATGTCCATGAGCGCATTTGGGATGGGATCTGGAGAGAGAGAGAGAGAGAGAGAGAGAGAGAGAGAGAGAGAGAGAGAGAGAGAGAGGGAGAGAGAGAGGGAGAGAGAGAGAGAGAGAGAGCCCATATTAATGAGATGGGCAGCTAGGTGGTGCAGTGGATAGAGCACTTGGGCTGGAGTCAGGAAGACTCATTTTCCTGAGTTCAAATCTGGTCTCAGACACTTCCTTGCTGTGTGATCCTGGACAAGTCACTTAATCCTGTTTGCCTCAGTTTCCCCATCTGTAAAATGAGCTGGAGAAGGAAATGACAAAGCACTCTATTATCTTTGTTAAGAAAACCCCAGATGGGGTCATGAAGAGTTGAACATGACTGAAATGACTCAACAAGAATCTTGTCAATGAGATCATGGATTCATGGAAGTTTTGAAAGATTATCCTATTATCCACAAAGCCTCCTGGCAGTCTTACTCTCATATTCCACTCATTTTCTTCCCAAGTATTTCAAGGATTTTACTTTCCTTCTTTGGTTTTGACTAATGCTTTGGATATGGGACAAAAGGACATGCTTGTGCTTTGTCTCTCTTCTTGATGGAATGAGGAGAGACCATCTCTCTTCTAGAAAGCCATTCACATTCTGAACCCAACCCTTGTTCAACAATGATGAATTTATTCTTTCTAGAAGTAATGTTTGTTATGTCCATTTCCTCTAGTGTTAAATATTGCTTATATGCCATGGACAATTCATTACTTTTCACTGCCACAACTCTTTAAGACTCTGAATTGTAGAAGTTTCTTGGATCTGTATTGTTTCCCCACTGGAAGTTCTCCAACCTAACAAAATCACAGGTCTGGCCACCCTTTCAGCTACCCCACCCCCGAAATATACCTAGCTAAAGTTGTCTATGTTTGTGTCATCCTGTTACTGGCCTATAAGTTCTATGTAGGCAGGGACCTTGTCCTCTCTAACCTTTGTGTCTACCCCAGTAGCCAGCACAGTGCTGATCACCATAGGCATTAATAATTAATTATTAAGCCATTAATAAATATTTGTTCCAAGAATACATTTGAGGCAGGGTTATGGTTTTGCATGTATAGGAAATTTTAGTTAAGTATAAAATACTCTAGGTTTCGAAGGCAATTGCTGTCTGATTCATCCCCCATGCCTAGAGCTAGATCACTTGAAATTTGTATCTTGTATTTATTTTTTTACCCACATTATGTTTATTTTTTTAGCGGTGGTAGCGCTCAAGTTTTATTCTCAGACTTGGAAGGGAACTTAGTTATCGTAGTTCAGCCTTCTCATTTTACATTTGAGGAAATTGAATCTTAATGAGGGCAAATGACATGTCCAAGGTCACACAACTAGTCAGTCGCTAGATTCAAACCCAAGTCTTCTGACTCCAAAAATTTTGCTTTCTCTACAGAACCTTGTCTGAGAACATTTGAAGAATAAACACACCAAAACAGGCTTTAAAAAATCAAGAACTCTTTTCCTGAAAAGAAACGAGACATAATGGAAAGCTCCTGGATTTCAAGTCCCAAGTCTCACATTTCCTAGTTGTGTGATGAGGGACAAGACACATAATCTTTCTAAACCTCAGTTACCACCTCGGAAAAATGGAGATAATTATACTGAAACTACACCCTTCCAAGGGCTGTGGTCAGTGTAGATTCTGTAAGTTGTGAAGCACAAGAGAAATGGGATGTGTTATTACCTAGGTTTGCTGACAAGGATCTCCGCCACTGGGTTTTTTCCCCCTTCTCTGACAGAAGGTGGTATTTATCTTGTTTATTTGTTTCTAGATTTTCTTTTTGTTTCCAGTTTCTATCTGTCTCCTAATTTGTGTTGTCTTGTTTGTGACTCATCTTTTCCTTCCCATCCCTGTCCTCCTTTGGACTGTTCTGGGCCAGTTTCCTGTTTTTTGTTTTGTTTTGTTTTTAAACTTGTCTCCTTTGTTCTTAGGTTTCCTGCTCCCATGGGGGTGTTTCAGGAACTTCTTTCTTCCAGAAGATTTCTTTTCACTGGGCAGGATTTTATTTGAAAAGAAATCAAATGAATCTTGAAGGGGTCTCTTTCCCATCACTGCCTGGATCTCCATGAACACACTGAGAGTCAGTGTAGGATAGTGAAAAGAGTGTTGGATATGGAGTCAGCAGAAACCTAAAATTCAAATCCTAGCTATAAAACTTTCCAACTTTAGAGTCTCAGGCCAGTCACTTGGCCATTCTGAGCCTCAGTTTCATTATCTATAAAAGTGGGTGTAACTATACCTACATAAGGTTTGCTAGGCACACTGAGAGGTGATCTGGTATAATGGATGGAGGGCCCACCCCAATGTCAGGAAGACCTGGGTTTAAGTCCTATCTCTGACATATGCTAGCCCTGTGACCTGGGGTTAGTTATTAAATCTCTCAAGGCAGGTGCTCATCCGCATTGGTATGTGGAGTTTCCTATGCCAATTATATTGCAGGTAGGTCCAATCCAAGAAAATAAAAGTATCTTGAGAAGTAGCTTGGCATAGTAGTCAAGCACAGAACTTAGAGTTAAGAAGACCTGGCTTCCAACCCTGCCTTTGGTGCTGACTAGTTACGTGGCCTTGGGTAAGTCACTTAATTCCTCTGAACCTGGAGAAACTCCACAAGATTATAAATTAGAGATAAACTGCAATCTGCCTCTGTGTTGATCTGTCTTGCTGGGTTGTTGTTGTTTGTTGCTATTCAGTCATGTCTGACTCTTCATGACCCCATAGACCATAGCATGCCAGTCCCTTATATCCTCAACTATCACCAGAGGGTAGTAAGGGTCAAATGAGATAGATATGTAAGATACTTTGCAAATCTCAAAGCATTATGTACATGTCAACTATTAGTATTCTGTAAATTGTTGGGGATTTCTTTAGCAATATGAACTAGGTTTGGTCAAAGGTGTTTTACCCCACAGATTGGCCTCAAATTTTTCACTTTGATGTTTTTTTTAGTCGTTTTCAGTCATGTCCAACTCTTCCTGGCCCATTTGGGATTTTCTTGGCAAAGATACCGGAGTGGTTTGCCATTTCCTTCTTCTGTTGTTTTACAGATGAGAAACTGAGGCAAACACAGGCTTAAGTGATTTGCCCAGGGTCACACAGCTAGTATGTGGCTAAAGCCAGATGTGAACCCAGGAAGATGAGTCTTTCAGACTCCAGGACTGGCACTCTATCCACTGTGCCACCTGGCTGCTTATAACTTTGATGTTGCATGATGCTAAACAAAACAAAACAAAAACACCACAGTCACCAGGCCTGGAGTCAGGAAGACTCATCATCCTGAATTCAAATCTGGCCTCAGACGCTTAGTAGCTGTGAGACCCTGGGCAAGTCACTTTACCTTCTTTGCCTCAGTTTCCTCATCTGTAAAATGAGCTAGAGAAAGAAATGGCAAATGCCTCCAGTATCTTCGCCAAGAAAACCCCAAATGGGGTCACCAAGAGTCAGGCATGACTAAAAAGTGTCTCAACAAGAACTTTCTATATCCCTGATCTCTAAAATGACATCAGGATATGTATGACCTGTTGTAGTCCTGAGGCATCACAGTATTGTAAAAAGAAAACTGGGTAAGAAATCAGAAGACCTGAGTTTGATTCCCTAGATAGCTGTCCTTAGGCAAATTCCTTAACCTCTCTGAGTCTCAATTTCCTTCTCTGTGAAATGAGAGGGCTAGACTAGATGCTCACTGGGGTCTCTTGTACTAACACTTCATGACCTGTGCTGTCATCCATCTGGGCATGCCATTCAATGATGCAGATCCCTTCCCATCATCTTCACACAGTATAGACAAAAAAAAACCAGCACAGGGACAGTCTGTTATCTTTCCATTTTGGACACATGAATAGCCTGCCTTCTCTTCAAGTCCTTTCTGATAACATCTTTTAATCTTGCTTCTTCTGAGCTAGTCTTCATCAGTAATATGGTGAATGCTACTCACATCCACTTTGTACCTCTCCATTTGTCCTTTGGATGACTCTGAATTTTCATTCTTCAGGGACCATGGTATTCTATGACTCACAATGATATAGTATCAGAGGATGAATATGTTGTTAAAAAAACATGGATACTAGGTCTCATGGAAAAGTCTGGGATCATCAAAAGGCCTGTGGAGTGTCCCAAAGGTAATCCAGTCAGTTTTTCTCTTCCTGTGTACTTCTGGGCCTAGGTCATTCTTGTATAGTATATGGCCAAGATGAGTGTACTAATGGGCCAACTATACGGATTGTCCATTGGACTGTGTAGACCAAACATGAATTCTTCATGCCCTTGACTTTTCCTGTGCGGATTATTAGGTCACATTCTTTTAAGTGGTTAGGGATTTCTTTTAGGAGATGCTGCTGTCAACTGGGGCTTGATGACAACAGTGTCATCCACAAACAGGAGCATATGGGAGATGTCATCATTTGCAGCAGGAGTTCTTAACCCTAAGGGGCCCATGAATAAATTCAGGGGATTTGTGTACTTTAATGGGAAAAATTGTATCCATATTTCAATATGATTGGTTTGTGTTGTAATCTGATGTGTTTTATTTTGTGCATTTTAAAACATTATTCTGAGATGGGGTCCAAAGGCTTCACCAGACTGCCAAAGAAATCTGTGACACCAAAAGGTTAGGAGTCTCTGATTTATAGGGAATCTCTCTTTGCTTTGCGCTCTGTGCTGGACATCTTCCATCATAGTGGCAAACACCTATCATGAGCTATCATGAGCTATCATGACTTTCAAGTAATCACATATAATTTTGACAAATACACTTATTGGAGGAGAGCCTTTTATGCACTTTGCTCTCTGAGTCAAATCCTTTTTTATATTCAACAGACAGTAAATACAGTGGGAACTTATATTTTCTCTGCTTTTCAGTCAATTGTGTGATGGTAAATGTGATTTGCCACAGAATATCAGGATAAACCTGCCTGCTCCCTTCCCATATCTTTGTAAAGATGTTTTCTATGTGCATATAGATTATTTTCATTAAAAATTTGTTGACATGGGAAAGTGAACATAAGAATTGGTAGTAATATTCTCTCACTCTTTTTTTAAAGTATAAGGTGTAGAATTTTTTTATGAAGAGACTATGATGTCTTCTCCTCTTTCATATACTTTAAGATCCCTTGAATGCTTTCAAAAGTGTGTTAGCTCCAGCACAGACCACCTCAGATTTATTCGGTTGATCTTTCCCCACCTTAGTTTTCTTTGGTACCATTTCCACATCTTTGTGTAGCAAGCATATGATGTTAGAGTCCAAACTTGGTGGTTCTGATGTCACTGATTGGGAAAAGCATTTGTTACAATAACCTTTATAGATCGTTATATTTTTCATCTGTTTTCATCCTTCTAATTAATCAGTTAGTTAACAGGTATTTATTACTATGTTCCAGGTACTATTCCAAGCACTAGAGACATAATACCATAGTGTAACAGTCTCTGCCCCCTGGAGCTTACATCGTAATGGGAGAGGGGAGAGAAACCACATGAGCATATACATTATAAACAAAATGGATACGAGGTAGTTTTGGAAGGACGTGCCCTAGTAGGAGAGGGGTGGGGGTGGGGGAATAGAAAGGCTTCATGTGCAAGGTGATGCTTGAGGTGAATCCTGAAAGCAACCAGCGATTCAGAGAGATGAAAGTGAGAAGGAAACACATTGAAATCATGTGACACAGTGAAAAGTCACGGAGATGGAGCCAATGGGAGACTGACCGTCATATGTGAGAAGCAGCAAACAGGTCAATATTGCATAGAAAAGGATAACGTGTCTTTCGGATTATTTTGCTTAGTTGAATCTCTTGCCAATATTTTCCCTTCCACTGTTTTCCATGTTTTCTTAGGTGATACTGTTCATAATCTTCCACTTTTATCTTTTTAAAGCTCTAACAAGTTTATATAGTGGTCCAAAACACTTTAAGTTTTAGTAGCTTGCAGATGCACTAAGACTTTTGGGACACGTATTTTAAACCAGTGTTGTCCTCGACTATTTTATCTTTATGTTTGTCTGATATCTACCTCATCTCTAATTCCTACAATGTTCTAGTTCTAGCACACATAATGTTTTGACCTCTCTCTCTCTCTCTCTCTCTCTCTCTCTCTCTCTCTCTCTCTCTTTCTCTCTCTCTCTCCCTCTCTTTCTCTTCCCCCCCCCACCCCGCTTGTCTTCCCCTACACTGGTACAAAAAAAGATGACTGATAGGAAGGAAGGAAGGAAATAAGCATTTATTAAGCACTTACCATGTGCCAGGCACTGTATTAATGCTGGAGATACGAAGATGGTCCCTGTCCTCAAACAGCTTACATTCTAATAGGGAAAGATAATCCACAAAGGGAGCTGAGAGGTGGGGGTCAAGATACAGAGACATGGTTTTGAGGTCCAGAAGCTGGGAACAGGGCCTGGAAGGGAATGAAGACTCACCTAGGCCTCTCCACAAAATGATAGCCCCAGGAGGAAATCACTAGTGGTAGGAGGTGGGCCTTACAAAGAGATGTTCCAGGTTAAGAAGCCCATAGGAGTGGTTGGATCTTCCAAGGTAGAGGCTTCAGGTGCTTAGAGAAGTTCCAGGATGAGACGACATGGTGTGGGGGCCATGAGCAAGGGAGAAGTAAGCAATGGAGTAATTTGGCTTGAGGAGATGACGATTATTGGGTTTAAAATATCACTGGCTTAGTATTTAGGCAACTTTTATCATACAAGGTATTGAGGAGTACAGGAATTATCAGCATCGACTTAACTTCCTATAAAATCCTTTGTCTCTTCCCTTTTTCCCAAACTAAAGGGTGAGTCTTTTCTCCAAAAGTCTTACTCTCTGCTTTCTTAGTAGCCAGCTTTCTTCTTCCCCACCCCTGCACTGGCCCTACTCCTTTTTGTTCAGTTCAGGAGGGGAATTTAAACATCTCTTATGCATGTGTAGAATCACAATCTTTTTTTATAGCTGCACTGTGTTTTTAAAAGAGAACTGGTATTTATTTTAGCCACTGGAACAAGTCTTGTTTTAATCTCTTAAGAGATTCAAGAAAATTGAATCTGTATGACAGTAAATAAGGAAATGTACTTTACTCATATTTCTGTTCAAACAGTCAAGTTCATTAACTTACAGTTCAAAGTATTTTGGTGAATACCAAAGATTGCCAAGATTTTCACACTGACCTAGAAAAAAAATGTTAAGAATTTTTCCTGGTATGTGGGTAAACCACACTATAAATAGATGATTGATTCACAAAGTGTTTTTAATGTTATGTCCACCATATCTGGTTAGTTCATTCCCTCTGGGGCTATAAATAATTAAATTCGGAGCATGCCAGAAAAAGGCACAGGCTCTCAATTATCCATATAAAGCCATGGAGAATGGTGTTCTATCCCCCACCCAATGGTCCATTCCATCTGGACTGGCTTGGGCCCATGCTATTGATGTATAACTTAGATCTGAAATGGATTAGATGGAGGGGAGTAGGAAAAGGAAAGAGTAGAAAGCCATTCAAAATGCTCTTTACTCTCATGACTTAGGATACAAAGGTCAATGTAGCCTAGCTCAGGGGGAGCTAGGACCCTGGGTTCTTCTGTCTTTCTTTCCCCCTTCCCCCACTAAGTATTCTTAAACAGACAAGAGATTTTAAAGAAGAACCTGGAAGCATGTATACTTTGATACCCATTGAGAACACAGCTTAACTTGAAATGGGTTAGAAGGAGTAACTAGGTAGAGGAGTGGTGACCACTATTTGCCACTGATAGCCCCAATCGGTCTGCCCATTTCCATCTAATGTCTAATGACATCAATTTGAAGGAAAATTGCAGCTCCGGGCAACCTCTGGATGAGTTGCGTCTCATTCCCTGAGGAAAGGACACCAAAATCCTTTGTGCAGAGGAAGATAGAAACAAGGCCAAGGAACAGACAACATGTGTGGCACAGTCCTGAAAAAGTATCATTAGGAATACTAAGATTCAGAGTGATCTTAGGCTGATAATGGAAGATTAGGATAACAAAAAGATTTTTTTAGCTATATTGGGAGGAGGATCAAAGAAGGAAATATATCTTAGCTTGGGATGAACAGACCCATGACAACTGACAACAGAGAGAAGGCTCCATTCTTATTTTCTTTCTGTTTTTCTTTGCAAAGGCAAATGAAATGGAAATGACAGAAAAAAAATGATTTACAGGAAGTTGGTATCCAAGATAAGTAAGGAAATAATAAGAAAACACCCAGAGATGCTTGATGGATTCAAGTCATTTCATTCCAGTGAAACACATGCTCAGGCCCTGAACAAATTGTCAGAGGTTATTCCTGAGTCACTGTCAATGATGTCTGAAAGATTTTGGAAAATGGGAGAGGTTCCACAAGATTGGAGAAAGTTAAATTTTTTCTTGATAAAAAAGGAAGAGAACTGAGTCTGGACTATATACCAGTGAATTTGACTTCAATCTCTAGGAAAATTCTAGAATATTTTATTAAAGAGATAATTCATGAATCTCGCAAAAGGGAAGCTGTAATTAATCACAGAAAGCCACCATGGTTTCACCAAAAATAGGTCATAACAGATGAGTCTCACTTCCTTTTTTGACAGCATTACTAGACTAGCAGATGAGGAGAATGCTGTGGATATAGTTTGCCAAGATTTTAGCAAAGCTCCTGATAAGGTTTCTCCAAATTCTTGGGGAGAGATGGAGAAATAGGGATCAGACATTAAGACAATCATATAGATTCAGCACTGGTTGGATGAGCAGATGGAGCTGTTAATGGTTCAGGGTCACACGGCAGGAAATATCTCTGGGATCTGTGGCTGGCCTTTTGCTGTTTAACATTGTGGGCTGGATTAAAGTATAGATGGTATGATCATCAAATTTGTAGATGACACCAAGCTGGGAGGTAGAGTCACAATGGAAGACTGAATCAGGATCCAAAAGGATCTTGACAGGCTAAAGGGAGGGAAGGGAAGGGAATGAGCATTTATGTAGCACCAGCTGTGTACCAGGCATTGTGATGAGAGCTAAGAGCTCATTCGATCCTCACAACAACCTTGTGAGGTAATTGCTATTATTATCTCCATTTTACTGTTGAGGAAACTAAGACAAGCAGTGAATAAGTGACTTTGCCAGGGTCATACAGCTACTATATGTCTGAGTCAGGATTTGAATTCAAATCTCCCTGACTCCAGCCCCAGTGCTCTATCCACTGTGCCACCTAGCTGCTCCAGATGATTAGGTCGACTCTAAAAAGATGAAACTCGAAAGAGAGAAACATATCATCCTGTACTTAGTTACACAAGCTCAACTTTGTGAGTGTAAGGAGAGGGGTGGGGGGAGCCATACTTAGGCAGCAGCAGTTCTGAAAAGTATTTTGGGGGCTTTAATGAAGTGGTATTAAACTCAAATAGAAACAGATCTCATAGAAAATCAAAAAATTATCATCATCTATCTTGTATTTTATTTATTTTGTTAAATATTTCCCAATTACATTTTAATCTGGTTCACTTGGGAGTAAACTGCAGGCTGAATTTGACACCTTTGCTTTAGTGAAGCATAAGCTCCATGAGTCAGTAGTGTGATGTATCAGGCAAAAAAAGAGAAGTTGGAAGGGTTATACATAATGATACATGTGTGGCCTAGGTTGAATTGCTCGACTTCTTAGGGAGGGTGGGTGGGAAGGGAAGAGGGGAGAGAATTTGGAACTCAAAGTTTTAAAAACAGATGTTCAGAAACAAAAAAAAAAGTTTTTGCATGCAACTAAAAAATAAGATACATGGCAATGGGGTGTAGAAATTTATCTTGCCCTACAAGAAAGGAAGGGAAAAGGGGATGAGAGGGGAGGGGGGTGATAGAGGGGAGGGCTGACTGGGGAACAGGGCAACCAGAATATATGCCATCTTGGAGTGGGGGGGAGGGTAGAAATGGGGAGAAAATTTGTAATTCAAACTGTTGTGAAAATCAATGCTGAAAACCAAATATGTTAAATAAATAAATTTAAATTATTAAAAGAAAAAAGAGAAGTTGATTTAGGGCTTCTAGGAACAGTAAGGTTGTGGTGCCATGGTAGCCTACCCTTCTCAGACCTCATCTGAAGGACTGTATTCAGTTCTGAGCACTGCAGGTTAGGACATTGATAATCTGGAGAGTATTGAGGAAATAGGATGATGAAGGGACTTGAGGTTCTGGCTGGAGGAAGTAGGGATGTTTGGATTATAGGAGGAGAAGACTCAGGACATGACAGCTGTATTCAGATATTTAAAGGACTGTCATGGGGAGGAGGAGTTAAATTTGTTATCGTTGGTCCCAAAGTTCAGAGCCAGGAGCAATGAACGGACATTGCAAAGACATCAATTTGGTCTTGATGTCAGGGAAAAAGAAAACAAAACAACTTCCTAATAATTAGAGCTGTCCAGAAGTAGAATGGATTGGCTCAAGAGGTGGTGGGTTCTTCATGAAGAAGCAGGATGATTACTTGTGTATGACATAGTGAAAATTCCTTTTTTTACATGTACTAAACTTCATAACCTTAGAGATCCTTTCCAACTTTCAGATTCTGACATTCTATCTGGAAAAATAGAACAGGTAACTCACTTTTAGAGAGCTTGTCTATTGGCCCTACCCACAAAGCTTCAGAGCAGAGGCAATGACAGAATAACATGGAATTTAATGTAGGAACCAGACTCCAGGTGAGGAGAGAAACCAAAGCAATAGTTCTTCTAGGTTCTTCTCTGGCATTCAGGAAAGGACTGATATTTGTTTTCTTTATGCTTTATGGAGACATGAATCCCTCTACTTGGTGATTTGAAGGAGGGCAGAAAGCGAACATAATGAATGCATACAGTTCTAAGCTGAGAACAAAAATGGAGAAGAGGTTTCTTGGATGAAATATTAATGCCATTCCAGGCATCATGATACTACCATGTCTGTTCAAGTCATGCTACCCCCCACTGCCATTGAGGAGACAGAATTCAGGAGGGGGACAACAGATCCTAAAAAGACCTCCACTGGCTGGACACCGACCCTTCAGGTTTTGCCAGGAATAAGAAAGCACCATGGCTGATGCCAGTTGGCTCCCCCACGAGAATGGCTGGAAGCAGGGACCTAAGCTCTTGGGGGTTTTGGCATACCTGTAGGCAAAGGGGATTTTGGCTCTCTGGTTTGGGAAAGACTCATGGGCTTCCAGCCCATTCTAGTTGATTTAATGTATTTAATGTATTTGATTGATCCCTTTTCAAATATTATGATTAAAGACCTACATATAGTACGTTTTGCCTATGACTTCAATTGAAACACAGCTGGAATTAGATGAGGAGTGGATGGTTTTTCCTCCTCACAGTGGGAGGAGGGGTAGCATGGTGAGCCAAGAGTCTGATAGGGTAGATTCTTAATAAACCCTCAGGGTGACAATAGGAAAGCTTGGGGAGAGAGGTAGCCAGCTTTCTGAGAGCCATGGAGAACTTGGTACTATTATCAGAGTGCCCTCTGGTGTCACTCAATCAATAAGCATTTATTAAGCCCCTATTATGTGCCAGGCACTATGCTAAGCACTAGGGATCTAAAAAGAGACAAAAGGCAGTCCTACCCTCAAGGAACATACAATCTAATGGGGTAACCAACATGCAAACCAATATATAAAAAGCAAGCTATGCACCAGACGAATAGGAAATAATTAACAGAGAGCAGGTATTAGAATGAAGAGGGTTGGGGAAGGCTTTCTGCAGAAGGTGGGATTTTAGTTGGAACTTAAAGGAAGCCAGAGAGTTCAGTGGCTAGAATTAAGGAAAGATAGTATTCCAGGCATGGGGGACAACCAGAAAAAAAGGATTGCCAGGATTAAGCATTGAGTTGACACAACTTAATTCCTACAACGGAATAGAATAAGGCAAGAGGTCATTAGCACCCCCTTGGTGGTAATATGCATATATGTTTTACATATATTACATATATACATATGATTTTAAGGTTTACAAAGCATTTCTCTCACCACAATCCTTTGAGATAGGAATGCAAATATTATGTAGGGAGAAAGGTAAATTTTTATTGCTGGTATGAAAGTATAAAGGCTAGGATGTGGACTTTTACTGGATTACCCAACTTCATTTGCATGCCAACATAAGAGAATCAAAGGAGTGAGGTGAGCTTCATTGCCCCAGCTTCCATACCATTCCTATGGGATATCTATTTAGAGAAGTCACCAAAATAGGTTTTGGGGGCATAGGATCCAAATCTGGAATGTAATAAGTTAAAACCAATTTCTTAATCCTAAATTAGGTAGCTGTCTGGAGCCATAAACTTTTCATCAGTACCAGATACAATAAGATAAAAGAATAGATTTTTGTTAGCTTGAATAATCATGTTAGCTTTTGTTGGCTGACACTAAGCTAGGTATGCTGTCTCAGAGTCCTCAGCTATGCATTCAGATAATTGTAGCTCTCCTTGTCAGGGACAAGCTTTCTGACCACCGCATTTCAGCAGATGGTAATAGAAAGGGTGACCATTTGTCTTCAAGTGAATAGGTAGCTATAGCCGGGCAGATGGTAGCAACCAAGTACAACAGAGATAATTTGACAGGGAATAAAGCTATGGTGTCCAATAGGAACAAAGAATTTAGAGAAGAGCAGAAATATGACACCCAAAGGATACTGACATAGAATAGCATGTGATAGCACTAGAGGACATTGGTAGTACTTGAACATCCAAGGTAGGATTTGTCCTAGACATGATGGTCTCTGGCCACATGGATTCTTGACATGCATTCCTGCCACACAGGCTCTTGGCAATATTCCTTCTACGAAGGTGTTCTGGGTACAAACCTTTATTTCCTCAGTCATTTCATCTTTCACCCACCACACGTGTACTCCCTATATTTATATTTTGATTATACATGTCTCTGGCCATAATGCCCCTACAAGGGTACCTTCTATTAGCATATATATTATATCTGTATGCACCTTACTTTGTTGAAGGTATGGCAATCTATGGGGAAGCTTATTCCATTCATGCACAGAGGCTCTTTTCTTATATATTGGCCATGCCATTTGAATAAATACATATTCTATTTAACTAAAGTGTCCTCTGGCTGATTTGTGAGCCAATGTCCTTTCTTGTTCATTAGATATGGTTCTGAGTGAATACTGATCCACTGAATGCCTCAGATCTTGGAGGGGATTTTTTCCCTTGAGGCTCTACATATGAGGGGAATCCTGGGGGCTACAAGAATTATCCCTATTTTGTAGATTAATAATCTGAAATTTAAAACATAGCTTTACTATTTATTACTTGTGTGACCTCAGGCAAATCACTACCCTTTTCTCTGGGCCTTTGACTTTATAGCTAACAGTCTAGCACAGGGGTGGGGAACCTCCAGCCTCGAGGCCACATGTGGCCCTCTAGGTTCCCAAGAGCAGCCTTTTCACTGACCCCAAACTTCACAGAACAAATCCCCTTAATAAAAGGATTTGTTCTGTAAAACTTGGACTCAGTCAAAAGGCTGAATCCAACGACCTAGAAGGCCACATGTGGCCTCCAGGCTGTAGGTTCCCTACCTGTGGTCTAGCATTTTAATTTACAAATCTGCAAGGAGGGCTTGGGAGGGAAGAGAACCCGCATTTATTAACCACCTATTACACATAAGAAACTATACTAAGCACTTTACAAATATTATGTTATTTGATCCTCACAACAACCCTACAAAGTAGCTGTTGCTGTCTCCTTTTCACAGTTGAGTAAACTAAGGCAGATAGAGATTAAGTGACTTGCCCAGGGTCACACAGCCAGTGTCTGTAGCCAGATTTGAATTCAGGTCTTCCTTGACTGCAGGCCTAGTACAGTATCCACCATGCCACCTAAATGATTAAACTGTGATCTTGTCTTGACACTGAGTCATTCTGTGCCTTTGGACAAATACTTTCTTCTCTTGGAGCCTATGTTTCCTTCTGTGCAAAATGAGGGAGCCAAAGTAGGTGATCTCTAAGGCCACTTCCAGTTCCGTATCTTAGAGATGGTACTTTTGGTCTTGAAAGTTAATTCTAGTACAAACCTGATATTTGGTGCTATCTCTTTTTCTATTTTGGGCATCCTGGATGGGACTCAGAGTAAGGAGTAAGAAGTGGGGGTTGGAAAGAAGTTTAGTCCTCCAATAACTTGATTTGCTCCAAGGCCTTGAGGCCCCTGTTTAATCAGCAGCAAACCTAAACACTCAGCTACTCAATTACAGCCCTCTGAGACTGCTCAAGTTTTTAAGCAGGCAGACTTGGCAGCTCTGACATATTTACTTGGACAGTGCAATATCACTTTGGACTTAAGACTCATTTCTCTAAAGCTAGTTTTTGTTTTTTTGTCATGTGTATATGTGTGTGTGTGTGTGTGTGTGTGTGTGTGTGTGTGTGTGTGTGCGTGTGATGAGATGGTATGAGCTTTGTTGTTGGTGGTGGTGAGATGTCACCAGAATAAGGAGGACAATAGTGGAGTCACCGATGTCATCGAAGGAATGTATGACCGTTAGGAACTAGGAACAGGTGACTAGGTCCTATCCTATCCTATCCTAAGCATTCCCCAAGAGGCCCTGCTGTTTTGGGGGAGTGTGATGACCCTTGTCTAGCCTTAGCAGCATTCTCTCTCTAATATTGTCTGAAGAACCCGTGCTTCTGACCTCCCCAGAAAGTGTGGAGTAGATGATTTAAAGGGACCAAGGCACTCCTCCCATTCAGTGGGATTCATCTACCTGCCCTCTTATGAAGTAGGAGTGACCCACTGCAGTTACAAGACATCAAAGCTCTGGCTGACAATTCCTTGTCTAATTAAAAGTAGTGGGGTATAATAGGGAGAGCATTGGAGCAGGTAGGCACCAGGAGTCCAGAGCTATAGTATGTAACTAGCTATGTAACTTAAAGATAAAAATAACCAATGTAAGCAACAAGATGGAGGACTAGATATTGTTCTTATTCCCCCTGGTCTCTCAGAACTCTCCAAGACAGAAATTATGAGTGAAATATGAAGTGACTTCAGCCCTCTTCATGGTCTAGGGCATGCAGAATTCAAAAGAAGGCAAAAATTTGCAAAAAACCATGAACTGATGACCCTAACCTCACTAAGTACTCCTCCTCCACTTCCCATGCTTTACTAGCAGGCCCTGAGATGGGCTTACAACAAAATACACCCTCCTCCCATTTTCCAATGATGTGGAGACTTTAACTCCAGCCTCTGGAAGGTTGCCCAGGTAGTAACATACAAACAGCTCAGCCACAACCCCATCAGAAGCAAAAACCTTTTGGTGTTCCGCAACCCCATAACACAAGTCTTGCAAAGCTCCAAACTCCCAGTGACCTAGTATAGCACTAACAGAGCTGGTGCCAGGGCAGACAACCTATAACACCAGTGCTGCTAAGTTCCAAACTGCCAGTGGTAGAACAAAGAACTAAAGAACAGAGGGAACAGGAGAGAACACCAAGACAGGATACCTTGTGTGTATGGGCATATTTGTGTGTGTGTGTGTGTGTGTGTGTGTGTGTGTGTGTGCATGTGTGTGCTATGCAGCACTCTGCTGAACCTGAGGACATGAGCACAGCTTCCATCAGGGGCCAGTTCTGTTACCCAAAAGTCACTTGAGGCAGAGAATTAAGCTGATGAACCATGAATTGCCCAGCAAAGAAGGAGGCTGAAATACTTTGAGATCCGGATAACCACTGTTAGAGGGGACAACATCAGAAAGTAAATAGGGGAAAACAGGGCAAAAACCTCTCAACACCCTGAAATTACCAAAGGTCTCAGGAAGAAGAAAACTCAAAGACTTCAAACATAAGGAGGTAACAATAGAAGGATATATGGCCTCCAGATCTAGTAACCAAATTCAGACATCTATGAATAAATATGATAAAACACAGAAAAATGATCTAATATTTGATGAGATAGAGGACCCTGTGGAATGTGAGGAGGCTATGGAACCACAACACATAAAAATAATGACATTAAAAGAAAATACACTCATTAAGCAAGCAAAATATACTGATTTTTAAGATGGGATGTGTAGAGAAAACCAAAGTATTATAGGTCTCCCAGAAGAACATGACAACATCAAAACAACAATAACAACAAAAACCCTTAGCAATATATTACAGTAAATAATAGAAGAGAACTTCCCAGAACTTCTGAATATGGAAAAAGAAATATCAATTGAAAGAATTCAAAGATCGCCTCCAGAAAAAACCCCAAAACAACAACATACTAAGGCATATAATGATTAAATTTAATTCAGAACAACAAGTTCTGCAAGCAATGAGGAGAAAGATCTTCAAAAACAAAGGAAAGGGAATTTGAAAAATGAAAGACTATTCTACACCCACCAGAAAATGTAGGAGGGAATGGAATAATGTGCTCCAAAGAGCAGTGGAGCTCAAGATGCAGCCCAAGGTGACTTTCCCTGAAAATCTGAGCCTGACCATGCATGAAAAAGATAGACATTCAATAATAAAGAGGTGTTTGAATTTTTTTTCCAAAAGAAAACAAGAACTGAAGACAGTATTTCCTTCTCAAACACCCCAAATAACAGAAATGTGGGAGTGAATAAATGCAGTAGCCAAGAACAGCAATAGTAAGGGAGTAACAGCAGAGACCAAGAAGAAACTTCTTCCTAAATGTATACAAGAAGGCAGGTCTGAAAGAGGAATTCTGGTGTAGGTAACAGTGAAGAGGAAGGCATGAGACATTTTGGACAGAACCTAGTGATACCTTGCCTCCCAGTGAATCAGATAGTGTGTGTGTGTGTGTGTGTGTGTGTGTGTGCATGTGTGTGCTATGCAGCACTCTGCTGAACCTGAGGACATGAGCACAGCTTCCATCAGGGGCCAGTTCTGTTACCCAAAAGTCACTTGAGGCAGAGAATTAAGCTGATGAACCATGAATTGCCCAGCAAAGAAGGAGGCTGAAATACTTTGAGATCCGGATAACCACTGTTAGAGGGGACAACATCAGAAAGTAAATAGGGGAAAACAGGGCAAAAACCTCTCAACACCCTGAAATTACCAAAGGTCTCAGGAAGAAGAAAACTCAAAGACTTCAAACATAAGGAGGTAACAATAGAAGGATATATGGCCTCCAGATCTAGTAACCAAATTCAGACATCTATGAATAAATATGATAAAACACAGAAAAATGATCTAATATTTGATGAGATAGAGGACCCTGTGGAATGTGAGGAGGCTATGGAACCACAACACATAAAAATAATGACATTAAAAGAAAATACACTCATTAAGCAAGCAAAATATACTGATTTTTAAGATGGGATGTGTAGAGAAAACCAAAGTATTATAGGTCTCCCAGAAGAACATGACAACATCAAAACAACAATAACAACAAAAACCCTTAGCAATATATTACAGTAAATAATAGAAGAGAACTTCCCAGAACTTCTGAATATGGAAAAAGAAATATCAATTGAAAGAATTCAAAGATCGCCTCCAGAAAAAACCCCAAAACAACAACATACTAAGGCATATAATGATTAAATTTAATTCAGAACAACAAGTTCTGCAAGCAATGAGGAGAAAGATCTTCAAAAACAAAGGAAAGGGAATTTGAAAAATGAAAGACTATTCTACACCCACCAGAAAATGTAGGAGGGAATGGAATAATGTGCTCCAAAGAGCAGTGGAGCTCAAGATGCAGCCCAAGGTGACTTTCCCTGAAAATCTGAGCCTGACCATGCATGAAAAAGATAGACATTCAATAATAAAGAGGTGTTTGAATTTTTTTTCCAAAAGAAAACAAGAACTGAAGACAGTATTTCCTTCTCAAACACCCCAAATAACAGAAATGTGGGAGTGAATAAATGCAGTAGCCAAGAACAGCAATAGTAAGGGAGTAACAGCAGAGACCAAGAAGAAACTTCTTCCTAAATGTATACAAGAAGGCAGGTCTGAAAGAGGAATTCTGGTGTAGGTAACAGTGAAGAGGAAGGCATGAGACATTTTGGACAGAACCTAGTGATACCTTGCCTCCCAGTGAATCAGATAGTGTGTGTGTGTGTGTGTGTGTGTGTGTGTGTGCGCGCGCGCGCGCGCGCATGCATGCGCACATTCATGTCAGATAGAGACAGACAGACAGATAGAGACAGACAGATAGACACAAAGATTATATTACAATTTGGGCGGGTACATGAAACAGGAATAGAGAGGAATATGTGATATACCTAGGTCAAACTGAAATCTAGCAATGAGGTGAAGGTAACCCCTATTGTCTCAGCAAGAAGATCCTATAGGGAGTGGGGAAGGAAGAGGGGAAAGCATTGAAAAAGGAGGAAAAGGAAGGAGGCCTCACTTTGGTGGTGGGAGGGAGCTCCACTGATAAATGTTGCTTTGGGTGAAGATAAATGGTCCATAAAGGGAGATAGGGACCTTGTGCTGTGTGTGGCCTGGGAGGTTTTGGCACTTGAAAAGACTACCAAGTAAGAGATAGAGGCAATCATAAAAGATAAAATAGATAACTTTGATTACTGAAAACTGAAAAACTTCTGCACGGACAAAATTTATGCCCATAGGATAATAAGGGAACTGGTCAAATAGGAAAAAAAATCTCTGTATCCAATTTCTCTGATAAGGATTTAAGATACATACATATATACACATACATAGATATATATATATATATATATACGTGTATATGTACATATAAATATACACATGTATAATACATAATAGCTATTTCCCTAATAGATAGGTGATCAAAAGATATGAACAGTTCTCAAAGCATTTAAAACCTCATTAAAATGCTCTAAATCACTAATATTAAGAGAAATGCAAAGCAAAAAACTTGCACCCTGAAAGTTGTCAGTAATGACCAAAAATGGCAATAGTCAATGCTGAAAGGATTGGGGCATGAAAGGCCCACTAAAGCATTATTGGTGGAGTTTCAAAAACAATAATTTGGCATTATGCAAATAAAGTGAATAAAATGTCCATACCCTCTGAACTGGAGTCTCCATCACCAGGCTTATACTTCATGGAAGCCATCAATAAGAAGAAAGTTTCCATATACTCCAAAATATTTATGCAGCACTTTTTGTGATAGCTAGCAATTGGAAGCAAAGTAGATGCCCATCAACTGGGGAATGGCTAAATAAATTGGGGTACATGAATGTAATGTAATGTTACTATACTGTAAGAAATGTGTGTGATGTAAGAAGTGTGTGATGACTACAGAGGAGTATGAAAAGATCTATATGAACTGATGCAGAGTGAAGTAAGCAGAACCAAGAAAATAATATACACAGCAACTACATCAATGTAAATGAAAAAATAACTACATACTAAAAAACCCAAAGTAAATGCAACAAAATTAAAAAGATCTTGCAGCACTCAAATGAAGAAATATGAGAGGACACTCCCCAACCTACCCTTTCATGGGAGGTCCACAGGTGTTACACATTTTAGATGTTTTCAGACATTATTAATGTATTGATCAATTGCGCTGATTTTTTTCTCTAAAAATATTCTTTGTTACATGTGATGGTTCTGTGGGATAGTAAGGGGGAGGGATACTTGGGATTGATATGACAATGAGAGAAATAGAATGTATCAATAAAATTTATTTTAAAATAATAGCTGACATTTAAATAGCACTTTAAAGTACCAAAGTACTTTTCCGTGCATTCACATATATTTTCTCACTTTTTAGTTGCATCTAATTCTCCATGATATCATCTGGGGTTTTCTTGGCAAAGATACTGAAATAGTTTGCTATTTCTTTCTCCAGCTCATTTTATAGATGAGGAAACTGAGGCAAACAGAGTTAAGTGATTTGCCCAGGGTCACATGGCTAGGAAGTGTTGGAGGCTAGATTTGAACTCATGAAGCTGATTCTTCCTGACTCCATGCCCAGCACTCTTTCCACTGTGCCACCTAGCTGAACACTATAGATGTTACTTTCTTCATTTTATAAAGAAGGAAACTGAAGCTCAGAGAGATTGTGACTTTACAGGGTCACACAGCAAGCAAATGCCAGAGCCAGGATTTGAACTGAAGTCCAGCACTTTATCCTCTACATCCTGCTGTCTTCCTTCCCCTGTTACTTAGTTTCCTTCTCCATTAATTGAAAGGTTTGTACTGGATGGTCCCTTTTGTTTGTTCCAGCTCTATCAATCTAAGAATCCAAAGGAAAGAGTGCCAACTATTGAGAATCCATGGCATGACTTCCTATATAATGTGGGGGCTCTCTAGAGGTCTTCCAGTGAAATGTTGATCCAGCCCAGTCGTATTTAGCTTATGAGGCCTGACAGACCCCCAGCTGGATGCATATCCAGCCTGCCAGAGGTCTGATTTATGACATTTGTTAAGGCCCTAACTCTAGGTATTATTTTAGCACTTCATTTATTTTCTTTTTTACAGAGCTGCTTGGAAGGATTTTTCTGTTTTGTCTTTTCGTTAATGAGAACCAAACATTCTTGAAAGGGTTTCAGCTTTAAATGCACACATATTGATCCTACAGTAATTTGATTTGCAGGAAACACAGAGCTAAGGTCTCAGGATAGATTGCAATATAATATGAGATACACTAAGATAAAACCCAACAGTGTGGAGAATAGCTGCCTACCCAGAAGCAAGTTCTTCTCATAGAGTTTGTAGAGGCTAGGTTGTCCATTGATATCCTCCAATCTTCTTTCTAGCTGGTTACATTCAATGAATATAATCATGTGCAAGGCATTGTGGTAGGCACTAAAGATTCAAAGACAAAAATGAAGCAATCTCTGCTCTCAGGGAACTTACCTTTTCCTGGGGGTTGGGGACAGGTGGGAATATTATGGAACAATACGTACACAGTAATTACAAAATATATACAAAGAAATGAAAGGCAAAGGAGGTGGAATTTGAAATAAGTTTTGAAGGAGCTCAAGTTATCTAATAGGTAGAAATAAGAAGGGAGAGCATTCCAGTTATGAGTAGGCAGCTTTTGCAAAAGCACAGAGATGGAAGATGTAATTGGTACACGGGTAACAGCAAATAGAAGATGCAATTGGTATATGGGGAAGAGCAAATTGGCCACCTTGGTTGTAATGTTTGGTATGTATAAGTCCAGGCAAGTAGGCTGGAAGCCTGACTGAATAACAATGAAGGCCAAACAGAGGAATCTGTACTTTATCTGAGAGGCAAGAGGAAGCTACTCAAACTTCCTTAGCACGGGAGCAACATGGTCATCGTTGGGCTTTATGAATATCAATTTGGCACAATGTGGAAAAGAGTGTTTGCTGCCTTCCTATTTGACAGATAAGTTATAAGGAATAAAAGTAGAAGACGAGTGTGGTATAGTGGAAAGGACAGTGGTCTGGGCATCCGAAGACCCGCCTTCAAGTTTCATTTCTGCCACTTGTTAGCTGTATAACTTTGGGCGAGTCACTTAATTTCTCAGGCGCAGTTTCTTTATTGATAAAGTGGGGATGATGCATGCACTATCTACTTCACAGGGCCATCGCGAGGACGCATAACTGGAAATTGTTATTTGAAGGTAAGCTATTATATCATTAATGTCTTCTTTGGATTCCTTGGGGAAGATTTGCTATGGTAACAGAGTAGTAGCCAAGACATACATTACTATGAATAATAAGAACTGAAAGAAAAGAACACCTTTCTGGTCTGATTCATAAAATGCCCTTTGAATCCAAGTGAAAGTACTTAGAGAACACATCTCCTTGGGTGGAGAGTTGTTCTGTCATCTTTTTCCTACTCTGGGCTTCTGGTGCAAGATTTCACCAATTGAAAGGAAAACTCAACTGTTGATTGAGACTATTACTTTGTCTTGCTAAGAGTCTCAAACAGCTGACATTTTAAAAGGGATGTGAGCTCTGTCCACTTCAATGGCAAGAACAGTGGATTTAGATTCAGTCCAGATTGGAATCCTGGCTCTTTCTACTCACTACCTGCGTGGTGTTGGAAAATCAGTTTCATTTCTCTGAGCCTCAGTTTTGCCTTTTGTAAAATGAATTGGTTGAATGAGAATGCCCTCTGAGTTTCCTTCTAGTTCTAAATTATCTACCTCTAACTCTCATGCTATATTTCTCCTCTCATTCTCACTAAACTCTTGAAGAAACCTATCTATACTAGGGACCTTCACTTCCGCTCTTCCTCCTCTTCCTCCTCCTCCTCCTCTTTCTCTCTTCTAAATCTTCTGTAGTTTTGCTTTCTCCTGGTTCTCCCTCTCCTGTGTCACTGCTCCTCCTCCATATCCTTTGCTAGTTCTTCATCCACGTCACTAACCATAGGTTAGTGCCTGACCCAATGGATGGGCCATCTTCTCTTTCCCTTCTTTACTATTTCATTTGGTGATCTCATGGGTTTAATAATCATCTCTTTGCAAATGATTCCCTAATCTATATGTTCAGCCTTAGTTTTTCTTCTTAGCTGTCCCATATCATTATCCGCCTTTTAGCCACCTCATACTAGATTTCCCAAAAGCTTCTCAAATTCAGCATGTCTAAAACAAAACTTATTTTCTTTCCTTCAAAACCCTCCTCTCATCTGTGCTTCCTAGTGACCATTAAGGCCACTTCCATTCTCCCAGTCACCCAGACTTGAAATCTCAGTATCGTATTCAACTCCTCCCTTTCACTCGCCCCATTGCCAAATCTTGTTATTTCTGTGGTCGTATCTTACGTACAGCTCATAGTTGCTTCTATCTACTCTACTGAGATATTCTGCTAGAAGCTCTACCTCTTATGAAGTACATAGAGGGAAAACAGAATGGACAGAATTCTGAATAGACTAAAAGGGGATGGAAACAAAGAATGTGACAAAATAGTTGAAAAGTTCTTAGAAACTGTGGCTACCAACTAATGTATTGTTAGTGGGGCTGTGAATCGTATGACTACTCACACAGTCACAACCCAAGTTCAGACCCTCATCATCCCTCTTCTGATTATGGTAACAGCCTTCTAATTGAACTTCCTGTCTTATTCCCCCTACCCCCAATCCATCCTCCATTCAGGGGCCAAAGTGATTTTCCTAAAATGTAGGTCTGCTGATTCCTTCCCTACCAACTCAGTAAACTCCAATGGGTTCCTATTCCCTCCAGGATCAAATATATCTTCTTATTGACATTTAAAATTCTCCTTACCTTCTTTTCTTCTTATACTTTCCCCTCTCCATACTCTATGATCTCAGCATCCTATCTTATGTTCTGATCTGCTTGCACACACTGCCTCCAGCCTCCAAGCCATTGCTTTGAATATCTCATTTCTGGAGTGCACTCCATCATTACTTCTCTCTCAAAGGGTCCCTTTCTTTAAGATGTAGCTCAAACATCATTTTCTGCATGCAGTCCTTCCTCTAAAAATATCTTGTGTTTAACTGCTTTGTATATATCTATATTTATTTACTTTATATTTATTCTAAATGTATTTTAAATGTACTTCTATCCCCTCTTCAAATGGAAGCACCTTGAGTATAGGGATTGTTTCATTCCTTTGTATCACGAGCAACTACCACAATGCCTGACACCCGGTAGATACTTAACGTTTGCTGAATGATTTGCATAATTTTAAAATGTCCCTCAGAATAGTCATACTAATTTGCAGCCCCACCAAAAATACATTATTAGGTAGCCGCGTTTTCTAAGAACTTTTCAATTATTGTCACGTGCTTTGTTTCCATCTTCTTTTAGTCTATTCAGACTTCTGTCCATTCTGTTTTCCCTCTATGTACTTCATAAGAGGTAGAGCTTCTAGCAAAACATCTGAGCCCTCTATTCCATGTCCATGGAATCTTTATCATTCTTTTCAGTCTTAAATTCATGCTCCCTTTTGTTTGTTTATTTATTGGGAGTTTGGGGAGTCTTTTTCTGCTGTACCTCAGTCTGTGAAATATTGGTTCATAAAGGAAGACATTTCATATGGTGGAAGTCACTCAGTAGCCTGCATCATGAGGGCCAATGATCCTCTTTCCCCCTACTTACCATGAACTCTCATTGCTATTAAATTCAGGTCATCTTTGTTCCGATTCTATATTTGCAATCCCTCTTACTTCCAACCTTCATGTGGCTTGCTTGGAGGTCAAGGGTTCTTAACTTGGAATCTGTACACTTCATTTAAAAAAAATTTTAGTATCTATATTTCAATATAAATGTCTCCTTTGAAATGCAGTGCCCTTTATTTTATGCATTTAAAATATTCATCTGAAAAGGGATTTATAGGCTTCAACAGACTGCCAAAGCAGTCCATAACAAAAAGGTTCAGAAAGTCTGCTATCAGGACTCTTATATCCCTCCTCCTAGGATAGGATGAAGTATTAGAAGCAATGGAGAGCCACTGAATATTTTTGAGGAGATGAGCTACATGGTTAGACCTGTGTCTTGGGAAGATTCTCTTGACAATTATCTTAAGGATGGGATGGAGAGGAGAGATAATGATGGCAGTTAGAACAGTTAGGAGGCTAGCCAATAAATAGTCCAAGGAAGAAGCGATGACAGCCTGAAATAGAGTGGTGGTTAGTGAATAGAGAGATAGGGGAAGATTTAGTACCCACCTCACAGGAGTGTGTGAGACCCAAAGGAGGGAAGGATATAAAGCTCTTTGCACATTTTAAAGTACTATATAAAAAACTGTGTTAACCTCTCTGGATGTCAGTTTTCCTATCTGTAAAGTGAAGGAGTTAACTTGAATGATATTTAAGGTCTTTTCCAACTTCAGGAATGTTTATGGTATACTTATAGTCTGTAGCTATGGATATAGGTTGGTGCTTATAGTTTCATGTATGTTTTAATTGTTTCATGCCTGTTTCACATAGTTGAGCTCCCCAGCTAAACATTTCTTATAGTTATCTGTCCCTCTAGGGTATCTAGTGTAGGGCTGGGCGCATTGTTTATTTTTGCTTATTGTGATTACTACTATGTGCTGTAATGCTTCTTGCTATCAGTTTTTCTCTGATAAACTTGTAGATGATTAAATACCACATGGAGTTCTGTTGAATGGGTAGGTTGAATTTAGAGAGTCAATATCGCACGGTGGATTCATCACTAGATTTGGAAGCAGGAAGATCTGTGTTTGAATCCCACCTCAGACACATACTATCTGTGTGACCCTAGGCCAGTCATTTTTTAAAATTTATTTTACTTTTAATTTATGGCATAAAAGAAGCAATTCTATAACACAGTATAATAAAAAGCTGTGCATGAAACTGCAAATCTGTTGAGTACAACTTGCTGTCCTTTTAAATATATGATAAAGTTATATAAATTTCTTTTTTTTCTTTTTTTCTTTCTTTCTTCCCCCCCTCCACCCCAGAGATGGCTACCATTATATATATATATATATATATATATATGATATATATGAAAAAAATATTATATATTATAAAATTGTATATGTAAAATTACATATATATGTAAAATTATAACTTCTATTTGCCTCAGTTTTCTCATCAGAGAATGGATTTAATGATAGCACCTATCTCAGAGCTATGCCAGAAATTGTTTAACAACTGGTTCTCTGGGGAAAAAAATTGCAGCATGCACTTTTAAGATGAATCTGTATATTAACATTTCCCCCATCATTTTCTAGACTCTAGACAATTAACAATATAATAATCAAGCCCTGGTTTGTAGTGTTTGCTTATTTCCTAAGTATATGTGTTTATACTGAAAATTTAATAATGGGGTCATTTGAGCAGACTCCAGCCTCATAGGCTTGTCAGAGTCAAATGAGATAATGTATCTGGAACACTTTGCATATCTTAAAGTGCTTCATCACTGTGAGCTATTATTAATTAACTCTGAGAATATTTAAAAAAAACAACCTAGTAGACTCAGATTTAAAAATAATTTTCTTCACCCTAAAAATAATAGTGTAGCTTACTATGTCCAATAGCAAATTTTAGCCAAGCACACAGTAGGCACTTAATACATGCTTATTGACTGATTAACAACAAATGCCTTCAAATATGAACCATGTGAATTAATTCATTGAACCACCATTGATTTACACGCCTGCCTTAAACAAACTATTGAGTTAGACACTAGGGAAGATGTCTACATGAGACATGCTCCATCCCCCATGGAGCTGCTACTTGACTGTCCAAGAGCAAGATGAGACTGTTCAAGAGCAAGACATTAACAGGTATGCAATACTATTCAGCAGCCAGAATGCAGAATGGAGCACAGTAAGTACACCAGTTAGGCACAAAGTTTTTTCTGAGGTTGGAGGAGTAAAATGTGATTTGTGACTTCCCATCCCTGGAACATAAAAATTCTTTAAGGCTGGGAACTGTCTCTGTTTTGGTGGTGGTATTTTTAAAAAGTATTTACACTCCTACCTCCACCACCTAGCACAGAGTTTTTCACAAAGATGACACTTAATCATGCTTTGAATTGAAGATAGCATTTGAGCTGGACCTTGAAGTCTGGACAGGATTCAAAAGACAGAAATGGAGCACAGAGGGCATCTTGAGCATAGGTAACAGCATTGGCAAAGGCATAAAGGTGGAATATGTAAAATGGGTGTATATAAGGGATAGGACAATGGCCAGAATATAGTGAATGAGAAAAGAGAGGGTGGCACCAGGTTTTGCAGCATCGTGAATATTATCAGAGGATTTTATTATTAGATAATAGAAGATTACTGAACATTAGATCTGTGGATAAGGAAGGTTAATTTGGCAGCAGTGGAAAGGGTGTGTTGAAAAAGACAGAAATGGAGGCAAGAAAAAAGCTAGAATTTCATAGTTATGGTTATAACTATTTAAGTGCTATGTTTTTCTATAAGTGTACAGACTAGTTATTTATTTCCTTTTTTCTTTGAAACCCAACTCTTATGTAGTGAAAAAGCTCTAGAGACCAGGAGACCTGGATTCTAGCTCTGCCATTATTTGTTTTGGCAAGTTATTTCTCTTTCCGTCTCAGTTCCTTTATTTGTCAAGTGAGGGAATTCATCTATGTGATTGTTAAGATTCTAAGAGGATGCACTGAAGAGGAGTGTGCGCTCAGCTGGTGCCACTCTATGGGAGTAGCCCAGCCCTCTTTTCCCTGTTAGAACAAGGACCAAAGCCTGCATACTAGACCACGTGTCTTAGGAACCTACTGGATGTGATTTGTTCCCCAGCAGATGTAATATTACAAAGCTGAGGCCACGTCTGAGTTCAGTCTAGCCCCTAGAGACCCTAGCCCCAGGTACTTGCAGACTCTGAACACCAGGATTAAACTCCCTGCTGCCTCTGTCTCCAAATCCTTGGTGTTTGGAGACCAAATATTCTGTGTGTGGTGATAGGCCTCTCTCGCCCTGATTTAGCCTTCTGGCATCATAGGATCTTGGCCCTTCGTCAATTGACATGTCTCCCATCCTATTACTGTCATTTGTCCATCTTTTGTTCTCTTAATTCCTGTGATCCAAAGCCATTTTAATGAGGTGAAAAGCTTCCCCTGCTACCTTTCCTCGAAATTTTATTAGTACTATCAATCCCCATTGCTGCACAGTACCATTTCTTCTCTGTGTTTTTCTTCAACTGGGTCCTTTTATATCCTTCTCTACTGTTATTGTAGAGAGATTGGTGTTTTTTATTCAGGGCAGAATGCTGCACGAACCTCACAGGTTACTGGCAGTTATGTATAATAAAGACAAGAACGTGAAAGAGAAGAAGCTATGAGGCCAGCAATCCTACCTATTTCATCCATTCTTTTGTTCTTGCCGCTAGGTTTTGTTGTATGCTAATTCAGGGAGTATCATGGGATCAAGGAGAGCCTTGATGCCCTAGCCTCCTAGATTCTCTCGAGTTTTGTTAGGGGGAGTTTCTGGAACAAATTTGGGGAAAATGGAATGGTAAACATGTATTTGTCAGGAGGAAAAATGAATCTTTTGACCCCAAAGTCAGCGATAGTTGTCTTTAGCCAATGCTCTCAAGTAGGGACCAGGAAAACAGTAGTCAAGAATTAACTTAATTTTAGTCTGGAGCATTCTTGTTGGTTTTTGTTGGCTTCCTAGATGGGTTTGCTGTTGTTGATCACTAGTTTCAGTTGTGTTTGACTCTTTGTGACCTCATCCCAAGTTTTCTTGGCAAAGATACTGTAGTGGTTTGCCATTTATTTCTCTAACTCATTTTACAGATGAGGAAAATGAAACAAACAGGATGAAGTGACTTGCCCAGGGTCACACAGCTAGTAAGAGTCTGAGGCCAGATTTGAACTCAGGAAGATGAGTATTCCCGATTCTAGTTCTGGCACTCTATCTACTGTGCCACCTAGCTGCCCTCTTAGTTTGGTAGAATGGCTCATAGCACTCAAGTTTTCCCTAAAAGAGCTTTATTTCTTCTTCACAGGAAGAGGCTTCTCAGTTAGCTTAGTCTGCAGATGCTAGCAGAAAGAAAAAGATGGCTCCGAAGAGGCTGAAGACCACCAAATAGTAGCAGAGATCAGCTCAGAGAGCACTCCTGTTTTTTGTTGCCGAAGATGTGTTGACCCACAGAGTGTTTTGAAACCTGGGCAGTTCACAAGTCACTTATGATGCTGATGATGTTACCAAATAACCGAAAGACTCACTAGTTCAAATCAAAAGGCATTTAATCAAACATTATAGCTAATTAAGTGACAAGAAAAAAATTTCCCTAAGTACATATGGGGTGCATTCTTCCATAGCTTACCCATATACTTGTGTAAAAAGGCAACCAGAGGAAATGTTCATATGTTCAGCCAGAGCAAATACCTTGAGGGTATATGTGTAGGGGAATGTGAGGTCAGAGTGAATGCTAGAGAACCATAGGTTTCTCCTTATAGCAGCTTTCTCCTATTCTTTACTGGATATTAAATTGGTCACATGTCCATTCTCAGATGCATATCATTCTCTACTAGGCTCAAATAGTCTCTTTGGACTTCAGGTATTATCTACCGTGTTCTGGATGTTGTCTCCCTTGAGTATCTATGGATCATTTGGTCACTGGGCTGATCCCTGCTAATATCTGATGTGTTTCATTCCCTTCAGCATTATCTGTTACTCTCTGCTATCATTTGCTGGCCTGTCAAGGCTAATATTCCGTTCTCTGACAGGAAGAGCTAAGGTCTTTATGTATGCAACTGATAGCTATTAGTTGATGTCTTAGGCAAGAGAGCCAACAAAAGCCGGTAGAATGATCTAGGCTAAGGTGAAGTCTATTCTTGTGACTATTTTTCTCTTAGTACCAACTTGAAGCTTTTGGTTCAAGGCAATTATATGACTTGGGTTAGAGAATTTCTTTTCACTCACATTAAATTACCGATGATTATTTCTGCATACCCCCAAAGTCATTTCTGTGTTCTCTTCAACCAAATGCCATAGCTGCTGCATGGGGTCTAGGTCCTAATGTCTTAAATTAGCTAAAGGGAAAATATCACTAGCAATATTTGAGACAGTACTGGGGGGTTCTTAGTCCCAGAGGACAAATTTATAAATGGATTATGGTAGAATCACATTCCAACTATGGTATTTCACAGAGGTGGCATTTAATTTCAGTTTATTGATAATGCTATTGTGAAATTATGCTGGTCCAGGAAATGTTAAGTATATATGTGTATGTGTATGTATATATATACATACACATATATGTATGTATATGAATGTATATATACATATACATATAACATGCATATAGCATATATGTATATGTGCATATAATATGCAAATGCATTATATGTATATACATGTATACTATACATATAATACGCAAATATATAGTATTTCTGTATAAATATTATATATAATATTAGGAAACTGAGGCTAGCCTTCTTGTTGAAGCTTCTGATATGGAAAGGACCTGTGACTTGATGGAAAAAAGACCTTTTCAATCAAAACATGGTTACACTGGAATTCACATCGGAGTTAAGATATATTTTGTTTTAAATATAGAAAATGTTTGTTCAACTCATACATTTTCTTAACAGTCAAATATGCTTCTATTGAGAAAATTAGTTTCTTATGAAATAGTTCATCCCTCATCATCTAGGAAATTAGAGTCTCTTCTCTTTGCAAACCTTCCTCACCATAGCTGACAATGAAATATTCCTAAAGCAGAGGTCTAGCCATGTCATTACTTTGCCCCATTATTCCGGTACAAAATACAGATTCCTCTGTCATTAACAGCCCTCTACAATTTGATTCCAGTCTTACTAGGTATGATGTACTTTACTCCTCCTCACACAGTATACATTTTCCTAGAAAAATGGCCTTCTTTCTCTACATACACATCATTACACTTTCTGTTTCTATGACTTCCCCATGCTTAAAATACACTGTCTTACTTCTGCCTCTTGTAATGCCTAGTTTCCTTCAAAGATCAGCTCCAATGCTATCCCCACAGTCTGTATTTCCTGATTCCCCCCAGGTGCTAGTGCTTGTCCCCTGAAAAATTACATTGCATTTATTTTGTATATATTTTGTATACAGGGTGTCCCCAAAGCCTAGTATTTACTTATATGTGTACATATTTTCTTCTTCTATAAAATGTAAGCTTCTTGAGGGAAGGGACTCTTTCATTTTTATTTTTGTAATGGCTGGGTGCTAACACTGTGATAGCATGAATAAATGCTTGTTGCCTAATTTGTTAATTGATCAATGCACATAGAGATATAGATCAAATCACCATTAAATCAGTAGTATCAGGGTTCTTAATCTGGGGTCCATGAACTTTTAAAAACTATATTTTGTCAATTGAAATTCAATATAATTATTTCCTTTGTAATACAATGCATTAAAAAAAACATCATTCTGAGAAGGGGTCCACAGGCTTTACCAGGCTATTAAATGGGTCCATGACTTTAAAAAATTCAGAGCCCCTAATATAGTGCATAACATGCTAGACTTGAAGTCAGAAAGACCAAGGTTCAAATCCTGCTTCTGACATTAGCTATGATTCTGGGCAAGTCGCTCATCTTCTCTAAGCCTCTGTTTCCTTATCTGTAAAACAAATGGTTTCGACTAGATGATCTCTAAGGTCCCTTCCACCTCTAAACTTATGATCCTGTGATCTAATTCAGTCCATTCACCCCCTGATAAGAGATTCTTTTCAGTTGTGGTCATAATTACAGCAGCATCTAGAAACACTGGAAGATGTATAAGCTTTTGCAAATTGTATGTGCTCTCCCTGCTAAGGGGCCCATCAGTGTGGAGTGTTGATGGCTTTCTCGGCCTCTCTTAAGCATTTGCTCCACTGTTCATAGGGAGCGTGTACATTCAGTCCAGCATGACTTCATTAGCAGGGGACACTTCCCACATGTGGGATGGGAGGAGGAGCTCCTTCTTCTAGTTGTTGGGATGTTGACAGAGCAGAGCCTGGACTGCATGGGAACAGTGTGTGGACAAATGTTTGGCACTGGAACTGGATTTGGGTTCCAGCAGTCAAGTTGCTGAAGTCCAGCGAGGCAGTGCAGCCAAAACCACAGAGTCCTAACCTCTTGCTTGACAAAGCCTACATTGAACAACCATCAGTTTGGACTCTGTTTGATGCACTGGCCTGCATACTGCTGCATTCACATAGTGCCTTCTAAGAGCTCTATCTGGAAAAAAGAAAGATGTATGTTGGTTTGTTGTCGCTATTCAGAGACTTGTGTGTTTCACCAGGATTCATTGACCTCAGAACCCAATAGTTTGAGAGTCATTGGTTTAGAGCTGAGGAAGCTGGATTCAGACCTAGTCCTCTGACTCCAAATCCAATCCTCTTTCTACCATACCACGTAGCCAGCAGTCACTAGGCAGCACTGAAAAGTAATATCATATCCAGAAATCTTTTATGTGGTACCTTGTTCATTTCTTTATTAATTAAAGATGAAGCAGCTCCATGGAAACTTCATGGCATGTTGGCATCTATAGTGGGAGGTATATGTATATATCTATTGATTGCCATTGATTCATCACAGAGGCCAGAGTTACTAGACTTGAAGGGAAGAGAAATGAGTTTAGATCCTAACTCTGATGCTTTATCAATTAGTCAGCAAATACCTACCATGTGCCAGGTTCTGTGCTTGATGCTAGGGATACAAACACAAAAAAGCAACCATCCCTACCTTTGAAAAGTGAATTCAACAAGTAAATATGCAAATACATACAGAATAAATATAAAGAGAATAAACACAAATAAAGATAAAATAGCTATGTACAAGGTAGTTTGGGAGGGGAGACACTAGCAGTTAGGAATGAAGATCAGAATGGGCTTCATGTACAAGTTGGTGCTTGAATATGCAACTTGAGGGAAGAGAATAAAGGGATGAAGAGGGAGGGCTTTCCAGGCACGGGGAATGGCCACTGCAAAGTCATAGAGTTTGCAGATGGAATGGTGTGTGTGTGTGTGTGTGTGTGTGTGTGTGTGTGTGTGTGAGAGAGAGAGAGAGAGAGAGAGAGAAACAGAGAGAGAGAGAGAGAGAGAGAGAAAGAGAGAGAGAGAGAAAGAGAGAAAGAGAGAGAGAGAGAGAGAGAGAGAGAGAGAGAGAGAGAGAAGAGAGAGAGAGAGAGAGAGACAGAGAGAGAGAGAGAGAGAGAGAGAGGAAGAAAGAGAGAGAGAGAGAGAGAGAGAGAGAGAGAGAGAGAGAGAGAGAGAGAGAGAGAGAGAGAGAGAAAGAGAGAGAGAGAGAGAGAGGAAGAAAGAGAAGGTCAGTTTGGCTACATTACAGAGTGCAGGAAAGGGGAAATGTCCAAAGGGACTAGAAAGTGAGGTTGGAGACATGTTCTGAAGGGCTTAAACAATTAACCAGAAGAGAATATATTTAATACAATGGTCTCACATTTAATAGTTGTGTGACCACAAGCAAGTTATTCCATATCTCAGGCATCAGTTTTCTCATTTGTAATATAATATGAGGATAATAATACCAACCAATATAAGTTAGAAATGGGATTTGACCCTAGGCTCTCCTGACTTCAAGGCCAGGACTCTATCGAGTATGATGTGCTTCTTCTTATGTTTTATATGGATACGACCAAATCTCAGTTATTCAAGTTCTAACTCTCTAGGCTATAGATTACTCAGATTTTTCTGGTTTTCCTTTACATTGTCTTTTCCTATTTCTCCCAAGCCTGGACAAAGTATTTATGTTCTCTAGACACGGCTTGAAAATTCTCTCCTCTAGGATTTGAGCCTTCATTGCAATATGTGAGATTTAACTTCTCACAAAATAAATGCCTATTGCCATAGGTAGGGTGTTGTAAAGATCAATGAGGTCATATGTGCAGAGTAATTTTCAAACCTTAAAGTATTACATAAGTGTCAGCTATTATTATCATGATAAACCAATATTCATGTAGTTCCCTCATTAGAGAATTATATATGTAAAAATTCCAAGTATGCATCCTGTCAGAATTATGTTGAGTTTGTGTGCTAATGCTCACTGAAATATACCATTCCTCATGAGAGTGAACAATGTGAATTAATAAATATGTCTGTTTATGAATATAAGAAATAGGCTCAATTTGGTGGACTTTTGGAGGGGAATGATTGTTGAGCAGATGAGATCAACTTGAATCAGTATTTCTATACTATGCTCCTTCCTTCAGTTGCTCTTTCTAACCCCTCTCTCACTTTGGGTGGAGTGAGAAGAGATGTCTAACTTTTCAAGTGAGCCTGTGGAGCACTCAGCATGCAATCAGGAAGCCTGAGATTGTAGACTGAGCCAATGAGTTCCATCTGGAGATCCCTGACTGGTTAATCCCAAAGCATTTGGGGGTAAAGGTGCTCAGGGAATGATAGACACCATTCTATTAGGGGATGTCTGTAGGGCAAACACAGTGGTGTAGCGTGGAAGAAACCATTCTATTAGGGTATGTCTGTAGGGGACCCAGATACAGTGGTGTACAGTGGTATCATCACCTGATCAGCAAAGTGCAATGTTCCATAGTATCTTGCCTGGTCCTAGAACCACTAGCTTTAAGGACCTTGAGGGGACCGGTTTGTTTTGCACCTCTTGTGATGTTTTCACATTGATCAATCAGACTAAAACTCCTGGAGGCCATTGTACATCAACTATGCAATGTCTCAAACTACCCTCATTTTCATTTAGTATTCTCATTACATGGGTGATGTAATCAATCACAGTATATCATATACATCAGCTGGGGGCTTTGTGAACCTAGTTTTCCTCAGGGTGGTAGAAAAATAAATCACAGTTTTAGAAATTTTACTTACACATGAAGATGAAGGGAAATATCTGACATGATGATAGATCTATTGTTGTCTTCCTTTAGCCTCTTCAATTCTATGTATCCTTTCAGGTTTAGCTTAATTCCTACAGTCCCTAAGGAGCCATCCCTGACTCTTCTAGCCTTCATTGATGTCCCTTTTCTTTGAACTTAAAGAACCCTTGTAATCTCAACTTCACAATTTAATGCTTAAGTATAAGCTTCTTGAAGGCAAGAACTGTCTCACTTTTGCCTGTGCATCTCCAATCCTTAGCACAGTGACTGGTGTACAACAGTTGCTTAATAAATGCTGTTGGACTGATTAATAAAGCCTTATATTGTGGGTTGTCATTTCAACTGTATTTATCTTGCCCTCCTGACTAGATTTGCCAAACAGAACAGGAAATAGACCCCTTTCTCATTCTCCTTCCTCCTACTGTCCATGCCTATGATGTACTTAACCAATATAAATTTTCTCCAATTTGGTCCAGCTAAAGTTCCTCCCTTCCTTCAAGACCCATATAGAATGCACTTCCTACACGAAGTCTTCCCTGACCTCTTGTCAATTCACCCCACCCTCCTCTCCTACCCATGGAGAGGTGATCTCTTTCTCCTTCAATTTCTTAAAGTATCTTGTCTGGGCGTCTCCTTCACAATCATCTCTTTCTTGTATAGTTATCAATGCCCTTATCATTCCAACTGTATTGTAAGCTTGATGGGACAGTTTCTTATCTTTCTTTGTATCTCTTACACTGAGCATGGCTACTTCTTACACACAGTAGATACTCCATTGAGGTCTGTTGAGTCGAATTCCTGTTTTTCCATAACAAAACAAACACCCAAAAAATACTTGCTCACAGAATGATTAATGATACTCTCAAAACAAAACAAAAAACAAAAACTTCCCTAGAGCAATTTTTTAAAAGTCAAAGATTTAACACAATCCTAAAAGCATTGTAGAGATAGAATTGGAAAAAATTCTAACCATCCCTAAAGAACATAACAACAACAAAAATTCCAAATTCAAGGTATGAGAAATGACCCAGTGAGAAGGGAAACTCTGAGTTTCAGCTATACCACTGATGAACATGTCACATGAAAGACACTGCACTACATCGATTGTGACTGAAGCATATCTCAGTCTGCAGTTCTTGCCTTCCTGAAGGCCCTGTGAAATAGCTTAGAAATGGCTAGATTATATACAGGTTAAAGCAGGGAGAAGGAGGCTGGCATTAAGATGACATTTTGACAGTGAGTTGAAATGTAGCACAGTCATGTCAGAGCAATCTCTGCAGTAGAGGCCTTTTCTATTCCAGAGTTTGACATGTGTGTCCAGAAATATTTGAAGCACTCATAGGAGCAAAGACAGATTGAGCCAATTTGTTTTTTTTTTTCTTCTTCCCCTGGAAATATAAAAGCACAAAGTCAGGTTGGAACTGCTGACCAGAACCACAAACCCCACCCAAAGATATATTTCAATGAATGGATTTGCTTTCTGAACATTTATCGCCTCTTTGGAGGTATCAGGAAGAAAAAAAAAAGAATGACAGATTTAGAGCTGGAAGGACCCTTAGAGGTCACCTCTTCCAATCCCCTCATTTTGCAATAAGGAAATCAAGGCCGAGAGGTTAGGACTTGCCCAAAGTAGCACAGGTTGTATTTGGCAGAGTTGGGATTTGACCCCAAGGACTTTGACACCAAATTCCACTCTTTCCACTGCATTCTATATGTGCAGTTCCAAAAGGAGGGACCTTGGCTGATTCTATGTGTTTTTTCTGTTGGTTGTGATTTGTCAAGGTTTATATATCTTAAGAGCTCACCACCACTTGTAGACTGATGCTAGAGTATTCTCCAGTTCCAAGTACTATGTACCCAGGATACTCAAGGAACATTTTTATATCTATACAAACTTATGCACGTACCCATTCACAAGTAGGCTCTCTAATCTAATACTTTCAGACCGCCAGATTCTATGTGCCTAGCAACAATTCTATTTTTTTGTGTGTTTTATCCTTCTTCCCAGCTTCCTTGCTAGGCTTTGGGGAATTAGCAGGGCTTACCACCAATTGGATTGCAGAATTTTTTGGCCCGGAGTGAGGCTTGCTATCATCAGGTATGTAAAATCCTGCCCAGTGTAGTCAGAAGTTAAAACCAAACCATCATAAACCTGCAGGACTTATGACCCTGAGAGGCCCAAGGGAGTTTCCTGGACCAGACCTCAATGGAACTTTGCCCAAAACCCCAAATGGGAAATATATATGAACTGACTCAGTGCAGTGTGAAGGCTGAGGCGGCAGCAGAATGCTTTTATAGACTGATACAATGATAGATTAGCACGCATTTAATCCTAGGTTAGGGGTTTAGAGGAGTCTGCATTCTCCACCCTGCCTCCCTCTCTGTGCATGTTAATGGCCCACAGTGCCTGGTTTAATGGCATTGGGCATTTTTCTTTTGTGACACAATTATTCCATTTTCAGGCCAATTAGAAAGTCATTATGTAAAGAAGGGAAATGCCAATGGATCGACCCTATAGGTGAAACATGATGCAGGATTGTAGAACACAGGACACAATGAGTATTTTGTTTTGTTTTTTAGAAAATGTGCTATTTCCTGTGTGAAAGTTACTTTGTGATAGATAAATAACTTATGAGATTGTACATTGTATGTGTCTTTTATATCACTCCTTACATGCAAATAATTGTTGCTATCATGCAACAGTGGGCTTACTCTCATCATGCATTTTTCCATTCCTCTGTGGGTGATCTGCAATGTTGACTCTTCTGAGATCACTGTGTTTTGTCATTTGTAGCCACCCAGGTGATCAAAAATGAAGGTTAATAGATGGATACCGTGAAGCCTGCTCTGGTATCCATGAAATCTTTTAAAAGGATTAAAGGAAGGCCTCTAATGAGTTGCGTTAATCTTCTAGGCGGGGCATGGGGAGACACAGGATGGAAGAGCATAGATTGGTTGTGATTTGCAATGGTGGGTGAAGTATGCCTGCCAATGAGCTCATGAATCCATTGGGGTTTGTACAGTACATGTCATAGTATACTAATTTTCTTGACTTCAGGGAAATTCAATGTATTAACATCCAATGGGTTCACAGAATAAACAAGATAGGATGATTATTTATGTTACAAAAACCAGTCAACAAAGCATTCATTGAATGCCTATTATGTACTAGGCATCTTAATTGAAAGCTATTTTTTTGGAGGGGTTATTTTGTTTTTAAACAGATCTATAATTTCATCGCCGTGGGGAGTTCCTGATGAGCAACTCTCCATCATCAGTGAAACTTATGGTTTCAGAGAATTGCCTGGGGATAATGAGAACTGATTTCCCCCAGGGAAAGAGTCAGTAGGTGTCAGAATAAGAACTTGAATGCTGGTCTTGCTGATCATAGGCCAACTCTCTGTCCATCATGCTGGTGGTTGTTGTTGTTGAGTTGTTTTAGTCCCGTCCAATTCTATGTGCTCCCATTTCGGGTTTTCTTGGCAAAGATACTGGAGTGGTTTGCCAGTTCCTTCTCCTGCTCATTTTACAGGTGAGAAGTCTGAGGTAAATAGTGTTATTACTTGCCCAGGATCACACAGCTAGTAATTGACTGAGGTAGGATTTTAACTTAGGTTTTCTTGGTTTCAGGTTCAGTGTTCTATACCCTGCACCACCTAACTGTCCCATGCTTGGTTGGTACAGTGACAAAAATAAGACAGTCCCTGTCTTCAAGGAATTTATAATTTATTGGATAATTCTTTCTTTCATATGAAATTCCTTTAAAGAGAAAGAATCATTATTGCAGCTAAGAAATGAAACCATGGGTAAATGTTTGATCTCTCCCCCCATCCGCAAATTCATGGTCAAAAACAAGCTACCTCTGTGTCACATACTGCAGAAATAATTAATACAAATAGTGTTATAGCATATTCTAAGTGGAAAGGATACTCAGGAATCATCTAATCCAACCCCCTTACTTTAGAGATGATGAAATTGAAACCGAGAGAGGGAATGCTACCTTTCCAAGATCTTTTGAAATTAATTAGATGCAGAGCTTGGAGAGGAAATACTTGAGGATATCATTACGACATTTTTGTGTGAGAGGTAGAGAAATGAGTGACTATATTACTGGCAACTTGATGCATGGTCATCTATACAGAGAGTAGCATCCCAGTTGGGAAAGTGTGAGAATAGGACCTTTTTAACAGAAAATCCAGATGACACTGAATCTGTAGGTTTTTTACCTCCTCTTGTTATGTTCCATATCCAATTCCACATTTCATCAGAGTTGTAAAAAGATGGAGAAAAGGAGAGAGATAAAAATTATAGGCCCCTAAAGGGAGTTGAGTGTCAGGTATCTTCCTTAGACTTAGAATCAGCTTGCAATGGTAAAATGTTCTTTACATTCTGAAGGCTCTATTTTCCCTAAACATGCTTCATTGGGTTAAGACTTATTTAAAATTGTCCAACTAGGTGTGTGTGTGTGTGTGTGTGTGTGTGTGTGTGTGTGTGTGTGAGTTTTGCTGGCCCTGGGTTTTCATCAGCATGGGGTGGGGGGCACTTCTTGAGAGGAAATTTTTCTGCCAATGCAGATTGGTACCTTTTCTATCTTGCAGAATTGCCTAGAAGCACTAAGAGGTTGAATAATTGACCCTGGGTCACACTGACAGTATGGATCAGAAATATAACCTAAACACAGACCTTCTTGATTCCAAGACATAATCTCTATCCATTATGGCACACTTCCTCTTGTGATTCTATTTGGAAACTTACAAATAAGTGTAATACAGTGAGGATTTTTTTTCCATCCTATTTCCAAGCTTTCTTCACCAAAGGCCTGTGATATCTCACTTTTTGCATTGAAGTCATAGAGTCTCACAGATTATGTCAGCATATCTGAAACTCAGAGAGGTTCTGCCAAGCTAGAAAGATAGAGGACCTAGGTTTGAATCATGCCTCTATGTAACCTTGGGGAAGTCCCCTCCCTGGGTCTCAGTTTGAGGGGGCTGAGTTAGATAACCTCCAAGGTCCCATCCAGCTCTATGACCACCCAATCGAGATCTACAGAGGCTTATCACCAGGTTGGCCACAGGATGATGCCTTTTTTGGTCATGGTAATTTACAGAGACTGTCTTCTAAGGCATGAGGAATTTTATCTGTATCAGTGATAGAAGTATCCATATTAGCAAAAAAAAACCCCATGGATTCTTGAAATGTTGAAACATGGCTACTCTGATGGAAAATGAGAAGATAATCTGCTTAGAGGTATACTAAAGATACTAGAAGAACAGGAAACAATAAATCCAGTTCTCCCTTGGGCACTGAAATGGTACTTAGGGAACTCCAAAATACAATTTACATTAATCCCTAGAAGAAGGACTGATGTTCTCAAGCCCCAGTCAACTCAGGTGTTGGTGCTGGTGGCTTTCTAAGTCCTTGAGAGATGTTTAGGAAAGCAGTGAATGAAAAGGGAAAATGGCAGAGGACTCAGAGCTAATTAATAGAGTGAAAGAGAAGCTTAGCTTTGTCATTTAGCGAGCAAAAACAGTGTGTGAATTTGGATTTCCCTGCTTCCATGCTCATCTATGGCTGAAATTAATAAGCATATTTGAATATCAGTTCTGTGCCAACCACATGCCCACTATGAGATGTTTTGCATTTGGAAAATTGTATCACAAAGGTCAATCTTCTTACTTTTGAAATTTATACATGAGATATATATATCTATATATAGATATATATATAGAGAGAGATATGTGTGTGTATGTATATATGCATATAAATATGTGTATATGTATATATGTGTATATATGTATACGCACGTACATATGTATGTCTATATATACATATACACATACATACAAATGTATTCAATCAGCAAAAATCTACCTTCTCTCACTCCCATCGCAACTTCTTCCAGTTGGGAACTAAGAAAAGCAAATCCTCTGTTACAAATATATGTTGAAGCAAAAAAAAGTCATCATGTCCCAAAAACGTATGTCACATTTTGCACTTTGAGTACTTCACCTCTTTATAAGGAGGTGAGTAGTATGTTTCAACATTTTTCCTCAGAATCATGGTTGATCTTCATGTTAATAAGGGGACCTAATTCTTTCAATGTTGTTTGTCTCTACCATATTGTTGTCATGGTGTAAATTGCTTTTCTGGTTCTGTTCACTCTTTATTGCTTCGTAGAAGTATTCCCAGGTTCATCTGAAACCATCCTCTTTATCATTTCTTCCTGCATAGTGGTATATCATCACATTTATACCTTAACTTGGTCAGCCATTCCCTATTTTATGGGCACTCCTTTAGATTCTTATTCTTAGCCAATTCAAAAAGAGATACAATTTTTTTGTACATCCTAAGGCCCATTTTGTTAACACCAGCGTTCTGTTGGTAATGTTCTATGGCTATTTTTTTTCTTATGGAAAAATATGTCCATCAATCAACCAGCATTTATTAAGCACCTTCAATGTATCAGGTACTCTAGGTACTAGGGTTACAATCATTTTTAAAAAATGGTTTTTGAAGAATCAGCATAGCAAGTCACCCAAAGAACAATGGAAATATAAAAAGGTACAGGAGAATGATGGATTGAGCTGAAGAAGTGTCATACCCCTCAAAATAAGAGGGGGCAGCTAGGTGGCAAAGTGAGTAGAACACCAGCCCTGGAGTCAAGAGGACCTGAGTTCAAATCCGGCCTCAGACACTTAACACACCAGCTGTGTGATGTTGGGCAAGTCACTTAACCCCAATTGCCCCACCTTCCCCCTCAAAAAAAAAGAAGTATCATAAAATACATCTAGAGAAACTGTAATAGAAAGTAACCTGATTGTGTGGTAAGAGTAAGGAATGATAAATGGAAAGCCACAGTGTTTGTCACTGGCATCAATAAAGGGGGAGAGGAACACCCACTATGTGCCAAGAACTGTTAAGCACCTTCCAAATATTATCTCATGAGGTAATGAAATAATGAGATAATGACAAAAATCCTGGGAGGTAGGCAGTGTCTTCATTTTTTTACAGTTGAGGAAATTGTAGTGGACATGTTAGGTGACTTATTTGCCTAGGGTCACATAACTCAAAAGTGTTTGAGGTTGGGTTTGTATCTAGGTCTGCCTGACTACAGGCCCAAGGCTATGACCACTGTACCACTTAGCATCCATAAGATATGAAAAGAAACAGAGATAGGCCTCAAGTCTATGGCTATGTCCTCCACTGAGAATTTATGGAAAGACCTAGTCAAGAATTACATAAGATAAGAAGATATGAATGATTACGGATCCATTGGAGTATATGTCTTACGCCAAGGACTGTAGTCTCATAAACTTTTAGTGATATCCCAAGTAGCTAAACATGACCAACGTTTCATATAAGTATTCAATACTCTTCATAAGTAACACTGCTTTGTATTCTAGGGATCCATGCTTTCATATGGACACTCTGTCTATCAAGGCAGAATACAACTTCTCCATGCCTTAGTAGACAATAGATGAGTTGACATGACCAAAAGATATTGATCTTCCAACAGATAACCTTATAGGGATGGACCTCTTGAAATTTAATTAGGCTGGTTTTTAAATGACAGGCACATAGATAAGTCCTTCATTAGGTTTCTGCTAGTAGTTTTTCTAGCTTGGTTGGAATGGCCATATCATATACTTTCCTGGCATAGCCTTCAAGAACAGAGGATTACCCCCATGGCATAATTGGAAGACTTTCATGGAGGGTAATAGTGGTTTCTTAATTATTTAATATTGATGTTAATTCATATCAGGTTCTGTTATTGGAATACTATGGAATATACTTCCCTTTTTTCTTTAAGGCAGTGTTTCTCCAGTTCCAGTTTGTAAGCTATTTATTAAATATGTGTAATGGTTAAAGAACTGAGGAAAATGAAAAGATGATAAGGACATAACCCATAGCCTCGTGGAGTTTACCATCTACTAGAAGCTAGAAAAGATGGGTAGTTCACACACAAATATTAACCGTAGTGCTGCAAAAAGATGATTATAGGGAGCTTATGAGAAATACATTCTATGTGATATTTGAAGAATGAAAGCTCATTGATAGGCGAGGGCATGAGGCAGAATGGTAAAGTGGAAGGATCAATAAATTTGGAGTCCGATGACATGAATTCAAACCCTATTTCTCCCACTTCTTCTTGTGTGATATTTAAAGAGTCACAAACTCTCTGGGCCTTAGTTTCATCATCTGTAAAAAGGGGGGCAGGACTGAATGGTTTTGAAGGTCCCCTTCATCTCTAAATTTATGACCTGATTATGAGAAACGCTTCCTGGATGAAGTCCCTTCAGTCTTAGTACATTTAGAAGTTCCAAACTTAAACTTATCATTGTAGAGGGGTAGGTCAGAAACCAAAATCACTTAGACACTGAATGTGTTTCAGGAGACAGAAACAAAAATGCACTACTTTGATTGCATAGGACACTGAATGCCCTCAAAACAGCCCTGTTCCACTTGTTTTAGGAGAGTTTACTCTAAGCCACCTTTCTAAGAGCTTAACCCAAAAGATGCCAAAACACTGTAATAAATGGTTACCCTGGAAACTCAGGGAAACCCAGGATAAACCCAGGGTATGATATCATTATTTATAATGTCCCAGACCTGCTGTTTCTAATTCTCAGTTAACACTTTTTGGATAGTCTCTCTGTTGCTGAGGAGGAGGCCCTGAACTATACATCGTTCATAAACAGAAGAATAGTCAAACCAGTTCAGAGGGGATCCAATTTAACAGGGCAATGTTTCCACTTTGAATTGAATGGAAATGTCTCATGCTAAGTTTTAATTCTAGGATCAGTTACATGCACCCCTTCTTCACCTTTCTCAACTCTTGCCCTCCCGCTAAAAACATTACATATTTCCCTACTTTAGAAAAAGTGTACTTAAATCTGTCATTTAAAATTTGGGACCAATTAATTCTAGGTAAAGTAGCACCTGGAGGTCTTCTAACAAAGGGCTAGGCAGGAGAAGTCACTTGGAGTTTCCCAGATGTTCCAGTCGTTTAATCATGATGTGTGTAGCTTTTCCTGAAATGTACAGGAGTTGTGATTCTACAATTTTGAAGAGAAAATATAATCAGCTCTTTTTTTTTGGAGAAAGTGCTTAAAGAGTTAAAAAGTTATTCAAAATTAAAATGAAACTTTAAGCTAAGTCAAATTGCTACTAATTACTATGACACCACCTGCACAGAAAAAATACCTTTACGACACTACAAATGTTAGTAATTATTACATAAATCATTATTATTGTTATTATTATAGTTAGCATTTCCATAGCACATGTTATATGTCAGGTACTGTACTAAGTGTTTTACAAGCACTACCTCATTTGATCCTCACGATAACCCTAGGAGGTAGGTGCTGTTACTTTTCCTATTTTACAAATGAGGAAATGGAGGCAGGCTAAGGTTAAATGATTTGCCCAAATGTCTTGTTAAAAAGTTAACAGCGAACAACGATTCACCCAGTAAGTAATGCTAAAAACGGAAAGGTGGATTATCTCGCATAAAGGTGGCAAGAGGAAGCAGTTCTGTGGGAGGAGGGGAGAGGGCAGGTGAGGGGGGAATGAGTGAACCTTGCTCTCATCAGATTTGGCCTGAGGAGGGAATACCATACATACTCAATTGGGTATCTTACCCCACAGGAAAAAAGAGGGAAGAAGATAAAATAATGGGAGGGGGATGATGGAGGGGAGTGCTAATGGGGGTGGAGGTAGTCAAAAACAAACACTTTGGAAAGGGGACAGGGTTAAGGGAGAAAATTCAATAAAGGGGGATGGGTTGGGAAGGAGCAAAATATAGTTAGTCTTTCACAACATGAGTATTGTGGAAGGGTTATACATAGTGATACACATGTGGCCTATGTTGAACTGCTTGACATCTTAGGCAGGGTGGGTGGGAAGGGAAGAGGGAAGGGAATTTGGAACTCAAAGTTTTAAAAACAGATGTTCAAAAACAAAAAAAAAAGTTTTTGCATGCAACTAAAAAATAAGATACACAGGCAATGGGGCGTAGAAATTTATCTTGCCCTATAACAAAGGAAGGGAAAAGGGGATGGGAGGGGAGTGGGGTGACAGAAGGGAGGGCTGACTGGGGAACATGACAACCAGAATATATGCCATCTTGGAGTGGGGGGGGGAAGGTAGAAATGGGGAGAAAATTTGTAAAATCTTGTGAAAATCAATGCTGAAAACTAAATATATTAAATAAATAAATATATTAAATTTAAAAAAAGAGAGAGAGAGAATAATAATAGAATGGTGGATTTTAGAAGTGGAGGGCCCAAGGGGCTTACCTGCCATACTTCCTCAATTTACAGATGAGGAAAGTGAGGCCTAGGAAAGTTAGGTGATGAATCCAGGGTCATACAGACGGTAGCAGAGCCAGGACCAGGTAACAAGTCTCCTACTTCTCAATCTGTTATCCTTCCTACTGTACCATGCTTCAGGTGGCTAGAGCTTTCATATCTTGGATTGTTTTTCATATTCTGTGGGATTTAAAGTCGAGCATTAGATCAAGATTTGGCCCATTTTTCTTAAGTGAAGAGTTAGAGGCAATGGGAAGAAGGAGACCCACGATCAAGGGCCTTCAGCTTAGAAGAGGACCAGCTCATGCAGAGGCAGCAGTGAGAAGATGACAGGATCTTGGCTCATTCTGGTCCACGCTGTTGTTAGGCATCAGTATTTAATAAGCTCTCTTGAGAGTCCTGCAGATATGTGGAACTTGGAAAAGGAGAAGAGGGCTTTGAACTGTTTTAAGTATTCTCTTACGATGTGTAGCACTTTTCAGTCATTGCATGTTAATAATTTTCTTGAATGGGGAACAGTTATACAGTTTTGAAAAAAGTGATCTTATGTCAGCATTCAAACTCCTGGAATTTGGTGTTGATTTAGGTAAACTTGCCAAATGCACGCATGTCCTAAATAAAACAATGGGCTGAAGAAAGGGGAAGAACCAACTCAAGTGAGCACATGGTGTGAATCCTCTCCAAGTGTTTTGCAGTTGTAGGAAAACTGGGTGGATAAGTTGGGCTGGTGGCCAGGAAGCTCAGGCTTGCGGTATCAGTACTTACACAGCTCATCATATTGAGACTTATTGAATCTGGCAGTGTTTGGAGGGTCATAGTCCCTCCTCCCATACACATTGGCTATCTGTTCTTAAGGAATATCTCCAATGTATTAGGTACAAACTAGCCTTTCTTCACAAAAATGCACAGATATATTTTTCTTCCCTGGCTCCCTCTTGTAATAATTTGTGTCCCAAATGAGGAAAACATCATGTATCCCTAATGTCTCTCTTATCTCCAAGCTTATTTTTGTTATTGCTGACTGAAATATAACGTACTGCTAGATCTTTTCTTTCAACCTGATCAGACCTGTTACCGGACATTTTGGCTGGATCTTTCCTTTACAGTGATCTCTGATCCAATCCAATCCAATCCAATAAGAATTTATTCAGTACTGACTATGTGTGAAGCACAATGCTAGACACGAGACAGAAAAACAAAATTAAGTACAGTCCCTGCCTTCAGTGAGTTTCCATCCTACTTGGGAATACAACATGTGAATAGATAATTGTATAACTAGTCATTTGAAAAAGGACAGAGCACTGACATCCAAGGAGATAAAAAAAGCCTTCCTGAAAGGGTGATGAATGAATTTATCCTTGAAGGAACTCATGGTTTCTAAATGGTGAGGGAAGGAATGAATGCATTTCAGGTATGAGACACCAGCTATACAAGGGCATAGAGGGGAGAGAATGAATGTTGAGTCTGTGGAACAGTAAACAAGTCAGATTGGCTGGAATTTAGAACATATGAAGTAAAAGAAGATGCAATAATCCAGAAGTGTAGGCTGGAACCAGTTTGTGAAGGGTTTTGAATGCCAAGCTAAGGAGTTTGCATCTTATATCAAGGGCAATAGGGAGCTACAGAAATTTCTTGGAAAAGGGAATGGCATGGTCAGACTTGTGCCTAAGAAAGATTATTTTGGTAGCTGTGTGAAAGATCATTTGGAAAGTGGGGAGACTAGAAGCAAGAATTCCAGTTAGGAGGCTATTGGATTAGTTCAAGTAAGAGGTGATAAGGGCCTCAGCTAGGGTACTCATGGTGTGAATAGAGAAGACAGGACTTACGTGAGGAAAATAAAATTAATGAGATTTTAAGCTGATTCTGCCTTATGTCATAGTTTTTGTGTTTATCTGTATCTACTTATTCTTGGTTCACAAAATTGTTGTTGTTGTTTGTCCAATGATGTCATGAGGGTGACATCTTGATGTTCTCGTGAATTGGATTTAAATGAAGCAGAGTGGGCAATCATCAGCCTCACTTTCTCTTCCAGAATCATCTGAGTCCAACAGCAAGACAAAAGTCAAGATGAGTGGTGATGGGCAGGACATAGTGGGTGACCTTGGCCTTTTGAAATTAAGGTTTTTCCAGGTCTCAGTCTGTCTGAGGCAACACCCACTTAATGACTAAGAGCAAGGTAAGAATGGAGACAAAAGATGGACTAGTTTATCATCACAAAATGATAGATCTGGGAGGGGAAGACTCTCAGAGTTTCTGGCCAGAACTGAAAACAATTGCTATTTATACTCACCCTAAGCCATCAAAACCCCAAAAATGGGCAACTGAGCAACAAAGGCTTAGGCTGGGGCCTATTATTGAGATTACTTGAAAGCAGAGCCAAAGACATATCTCTATTTCCTCACCTACAGGATTGGACTATACACATAGGTGGTTAATGAATATTTGGCAAATTGAATGGAAAAATTTTTCTATACTTTCATAGTGTTTAGCAAATACTCCTATTTTCTTTGGTAGAATATGTTATTTACAACCAAGAATATCACCACATTTATAATAATAATTACTCTTATTTCATCAATTTAAGATATATAATTTGAATTCATTCATCATTTGAATGAGCATATGAATGGACTTGTAAGGCAACCCTACCAGGGAACATGGATTCCTGATAATGGCCATTTACTTCATTCTTGACACTCATTGATGTATGGGGACTTTCTAAGGGTGGGAGGCATCATACTTGAGTCCTCTATAAGGTAATGGTGGTTGGCCATATGATCACATCCTTTTAAGTCCTATTGCTAGTTTTTCTTCTGTCCTCTACAAGCTCAGTCTGAAAGGGAAGAGTTGTTCTTAATGGCATCCCTAGAATATTGTACAAGGTCTACTTTATCACTCCTACTTGGAATGTGCAAGAGTGGTCTTATTCCTCTGTCTTCATTGTTTTCCCCAATTCTCTGGATACAACTTTTGGAGTCATTTTGGTTTTTTAAAGCTATTTGTGACTGACTATGGTGAAAGGATGTGAAAAGAATAATAAAATCATACCTATAGGGTTGGAAGGGATTTCCAGGTTAACTAGTCCAACTCCTACTTAAAGCATGAATCCTGAGTACTTCTAATAAGCAGCTATCTAGCCTTTGAAGACCTCCAGTGATGGGGAGCCCACTACCTTTCAAGGCAACTCATTCTACTTTTGAACAGTTTGAATTATTAGGAATTTTTTTTTCTTATAGTAACCTGAATTCTGATTTCCTGTACTTTTATGCACTAGTCCTAATTCTGCTTTCTGTGGCATTACACATCTAATAAATTTACTATATGATAGTACTTCAATTTTGAACACAATGACTTTATCCTCTCTCCCCATCTTCTCTCTCTCTACCCCCACCCCAATCATCTCTTCATCAGGCTTCATCACATCATCTGCAGTTTCTTATCTGGGGATTTGCTCTTTGTATCCATGATTTTGTAATGACAATTTGGATCTGAAGATCTTTCCCACCCATTAATAGGCCATGTGACCTGCTTGCATCACAGGAAGCCTAAGTTACATGTGGTAGGAGGAGCTTGCTGAAAGGAAAAGGAAAGTGTGCCACAGCAAAAGCAGAGAGAGAGTAGTTAGAACTGAGGGAGAGAGCACACATGTGATACGCTGTGAGTGTGTTTGTGGATAGGCCCCAGCATGGGGGCAGGAGGCTAATGGGATGGTGAGGCTCTATGCTGTGATATTGTGTTTTAAGTTCCTTGCTGTTATGATAAAGTGTGCTTACTGGTTTAGGGAGTTGGTTGCTGCTTGGATGGGTTGAACTTATTGGTTATGGTATTTTGTCCTCTGGTGTCTGAATAAATGTTTTACTCCTTTTACCTTCCATATGGAGAGTCTCTCATATTTTGTGATACAGAACTACATAAGCATATTCATGCTTATCGTCAATGTTGTGTTTATTGCCTTGCTAGTACAATTTCCGGTCCATTTTGTCATACCAGTACATCCTCTGGAAACACTGCTAATTTTCAGTAGGATAGGGATGGGACATGCAATTCTATTTGTATAGGGATCTCATATATAAGGAACCTCCCTCCACTTGCCATCATTATTCACAAATTTGATAACTGTGCCATGTCTACCTTTATCAAGATCATTAACTAAAATATTGAACATAATGGAACCAACCACAGATTCCTGGAATGTCCCACTAAAGACTTCCCTCCAGGTTTATGCATTTTAAATCTGGACTCTCTGGATTCGTTCCTGGAACCAATTCCAAACTATCATGAAGACTGCATCTTTCCATCATTTCTACAAGGATTCCATGAGAAAATTTGACTTGCTGACATCTAATATACTCTATCCATAGTACCACCAAACCAGGCCAGCACTTTATCTGAAGCTTATAGTCTAAGAGAGTTAGGGACATTCCTAAGATCACATAGTCAGTATGTGTCAGAAGCAGGACATGAATCTGAGTCTTTCTGGGTCTAAGACAAGCTCTCTATCTGCTATGATATGCTCTAAGTTTTAGGTGGTGTAGTGGATAGAGTGCAGGCCTGGAGTTAGGAAGACTCATCTTCCTGAGTTCAAATCCATCCTCAGACACTTACTAGCTATTTGACCCTGGGCAAGTCACTTAACCCTGTTTGCCGCAGTTTCCTCATCTGTAAATTGAGCTGGAGAAATGGAAATGGCAAACAACTGCAGCATCTTTGTCAAGAAAACCACAAATGGGGCCACAAAGAGTTAGATATGACTGCAGATGACTGAACAACAATGAAAACTCTTCTTTATTAATGTCCTTCTAAAATGTTGTGTTTAGAGCGGGGTACAACACTCCAAATATGGTCTAATTAGGGCAGAGTACAGTGATACTCTCATCTTCCTTGCTATGGATACTACATCTATTAACGCAGTCTAAGATTCCTTTTTTGCCATCATACCTTGCTACTAATGTATTGAACTTGTAGCCCCTAGGTCTCTTTTCCCCCATATGTACTGCTTCCTGGCCATGCCTTCCATATCCTATACTTCTTCATTTGATTTATTGACCTGAGGTATAGGACTTTACATTTAACCCTATTAAATCTCATCTGTTAGTTTCAGTATTTATTGTTTCAGCCTACTCAGATATTGGACCTTGAGTCTATCATCCCTTCTAGCTTCATATCATTATCCATAAATTTGGCAAAAATGCCATATCTACGATTATCAAAGTTATTAGCTGAAATATTGAACATAATGGAACTTAGAGCAGATCCCTGGGATGCTTCACGACAGACTTCATTCTAGGCTTATGTATTTAAAATGAACACTTTCTGGATTCATTCTTGAAACCAATTCCAAACTGTCTCAAAGTCTGCATCTTTCCATTAAGTCTACAGGGATTTAATGAGAAAATTTGTCTTGCCAAAATCTAAGACATTCTAACCATGACATTTTCCTTATATACTAATATGCTAACTCTAACAAAAAAGGAAATTAGGGTAGTGTGGTATGATTTGTTGTTAATGAACTCATACTGGATTGTACTTATCACTGCTTCGTTTTCTAAGTGCTCAGAAACTCCCTGTTTATCAATTTATTTTTGAATATTACTATTTTAAAATATCCCTAATATTTCCCATTTTAGAAGGGACATTTTTCTGCCCTCATTCTATTGACACCTGTTCCTTTTGCTGTGGTATCTCAGATATCATGGAAATCATGGAACATGCCTCAGTAGTCACATCCACAACTCTTTTATACGTCCTGGGATGTAATTAGCCCAGACCAGGTGATGCCTCATTGAGATGCTCCCTTTCCATTGCTTCACATACTGTAGATTGCACTTTCCTGTGTAGTTGGCATCTGCAATATAGGTAATCTCTGTGGGAGCTAGAGGTCCTCCTGCCCACCCTCCACCTAAGGTTGTTTAAGGGAAATTGAATCAGCAAGACATCCAAATTGGGACTGTCCAAGTATATGATTGGGGCAAGGATGAAGCCATAAGAGAGATCAGGAGATGGCATGAGATTTCTTTGTGGGCCCACAGGTTGATTCTTCCTCTTTTTATGTTTCATTGTTTCCCTTGAGAAAGGTTTTTGCCATTCATAAATGTGGGCACCGAGGTAGTTCTATGGATAGAGTACAGGTCTTGGAGTCAGGAAGACCTAAGTTGAAATTTGGCCTCAGACACTGACTAGCTGTATGACACTAGGCAAGTCATTTAACCCTGTTTGCCTCAGTTTCTTCAACTGTAAAATGAGCTGGAGAAGGACATGGCAAACCACCCTAGGATCTTTGCCAAGAAAACCCCACTATGGGGTCAAGAAGAATTGGACACAACTGAGAAATTATTGAAGAACATTATTCATTCAGTAGGGATGATGGGAAATGAGGAATAAAGAGAGCAAGAAAAAGGCAGAGACAGAGATTTGGAGACAAACTGGGCAGGGGTGGGAAATGCCCTCATTAACAGGTAATAGGTAATATGTGTGTGTGTGTGTGTGTGTGTGTGTGTGTGTGTGTGTGTGTGTAGTTTCTACTATATGCCAGGAACTGCACAAAGCACTACAGTTATTATCTCATTGATATCATCTGATGGATGGTTGCGGTATTTCTGTCGCACCTGAGATGCTATCTGCCCTGACCACAAGCACTTATGGGACGAGCACTGAAGAAGAGATCGGACTAAATACACCACCTACTTATTTGGATACTTTGATGGATCCAGATTTCTCATTATGTGTAGACCTATAGACATACATGCATTTAGAGAGCTCATAGATAGAGACAGGCACTGAACATATGATGTCATTGTCATAATGAAACCCCAGATGAAGAAACTCCTTTTTTCAGCACCTTCTCTGCAATTTATAGTCTTAGAGAGTTGCCTAGAGCACCAATTGTCCAGCATCACACCTCCAGCATGCGTCAGAGTCAGGAATTAAATTCAGGTCCCTTGATTCAAGTTCATCTCTCCATCTACCTTGCCACACTGATTCTCTGCTGTCAAGCGATATATAACTAAATTACATGGGCAACTAGGCAGTGCAGTGCTTAGTGTTAGGGATGGGACCTCAGTTCAAATCTTGCTTCAGCCATTTCCTGATGTGTGACCTTGGGCAAGTCACTCTATCTCTGTTGTCTCAGTTTCCTTATCTGTAAAATGGGGAGAATTATAGCACCTACCATTACAGGTGTTATTGTGAAGATCAAATGAGGTAATATTTGTAAAGTTCTTAGCATAACGCCTGGCACATAGTAAGCACCATATAAATATTAGTTATCATCATCATTATTATTATTACTATTATTATATATGAGTTACTGATCTGTTCCAGTGGAGAGAATTTCCCGATCAGGAATTCCATGCCAAGTCTGGAATCTGGACCTCATATAGGGAAATCCCGATACAGAAATTCATATCAGCAACTTCTCTATCCCTCAAAAGTTGTCAAGGGGCACTGAGAGATTAGATTAGTGACCTGCCCATGAGCACACAGGGTGTGTTTCAGGCAAGAACTTAATGGAGTTCTTTCCAGTCTTAATCTGACCCTCCTCACCTTCTTTCTCTCTGTCTCTGCCTCTTGCCCTTACAGTCACTCACATATATGCTAATGCACAAATACACATATGTTCATGTATGTATATCTTTCTGTGTATACCCACAGGCAAGTGGACTTACTGCATCCCATCCATTCCTGCAGTTCTTGTCCATCCTCTGTGACTTGTCGATATCTATACGTTTGTCATATGGCTAGGTTAATATATAACATCTGGATATGAAAAGTGAAACTATAGTTTAAGATAGAATTATTTAAAGCATTTTAACAGAGATGAAAAATCAGACCAAGAAATTTGCAAACAATCATTCATATTAAATAAATAGCTGGCCTTTGAATCAGGAAGACCAGGTTCAAGTCCTGCCTGTGACCCCATACTAGTTATGTTATCCTGGACAAATCACTTAATTTTTCAATGCTGCAGGCAATTCTCAAAGAATATACATTTCACTATAATTGCTGATCTTCAGTGACAGAGTTTCCTCACAGGAAATTCCCTATATTAATAAATGAGAGGTCCATTTAAAAATAATGATTATAGCTCTTCATGGTTTACAAAGTACTTTATAGCAAACTATGAGGTAGGTAGTATCCCCATTGAGCAGGCAATAGGAACTTTGAACCTGAAGGGATCTTGAAGGTCATCTATTCTAACCCCCTCATTTTATAGATGAGGATCTGAATATAAGAGAGAAGTGAAGTGACCAGCCCAGAGTCAATCAATAATTTGTTAGCTAACAAGAATTTATTAAGCATTTACTATATGCCTGTCATAGTGTTAAATACAGGGAGTAGAAATAGAAATAGAAAGGAAAACAGTTCCTGCCTACAAATGATGAGGCAGTTATTAGTGTCAGAGCCAGAATCCAAAACCAGGTCTCCTGACTACAAATTCAGCCTTTTTCCCATCAACATTTTTTAAAATTTCCATGATTTTCATGCCCTTCTCAAGAGTTTTTCCAGTCCATTTTAGATTACTTATGATACAGAAGAAATTGAAACTCCTCCCAAGACTTCCACAGCACACCTAGAACCACAGAGCTGGGCAAAGGAGTATAGTATTGAGATGTAAGTCTCAGGGGGAAATGGTCCGTTTTTCAATGAAGGACCAAATATGGGAATTGATATAACTTTGTTTTAAGACCAGATGTCTTGCAGTGATTTGGCAAGAGGAAGCCCAGTTACAGGTGCTCTGGCAAGTCATACTCTAGAAGTCATCTTTGCTTTAAAAAAAGATCTATCATGTGTGTGAAATGATTTTAATATATTTTTAGCACTAGAGTAGATGCTGCATTACCTTTGGGTTGAGCTTTTTGTCTTTTACCCTGCTTTTAGAAAACAAGTGACAGCCCCATTTTATTAGTAGAGAGGATCCTATTGCTTCAAGCAGGCCATACCTGTATTTCGTGAGTCCTGTGGGGGACTGGCTCAACCAAATGTAGGGAAATGACCCTTTTAAAAAAATCCACAGAATGCAAATAATGAGAAGGTAAAAGCCTGATTGAAGGGTGAGGGTGGGGGTACAGAAGTCAATGGATGAACAATAAGTGCTACAAAAGTAAAACCACTTACAAAATATTCATCCAGGTCATCCCCAAATAGCAAACACACCAGAAGTATGAATGCAGCAGCTCAGTCCAGTGTTTACTGAAAAGTGTTTTTTTTTCAGACTAAAGCATAGAATGCCTTCAATTATGGGACAAGAGCTGCTGGTGGACAAGAGCATCAAGGGTGTGCTGGAGCTCGTTTTACTAGCTTGGAGTGATAATTAAATTTTCAGTGTTAGCATTTACATTTCAGAAATCAACAAATGCTATAACTCAGGTCTTGACTGATTGTTTTGTTGATTGTTTAGATTTGAGAAAGTGATGGGAAAATGTTAATAATGCAGACTTTTTTTTAAAAAAAAGGAGAGCCAATTGTTAAATGTTTGCAAGCACACCCCCTGAAAGACCTCCACCTCACAAAGGCAAATCCCTCCTTTTGAGTGAATGGATTGGATTGGAGAATAACCATTACCAGATTTTTTTTGCCTGTGTTCTTAGGGCAGAAGGAGTAGGGGAGAGGAAGGGAGGGAGGACAAAGACTAGAGAAGAGAGGGGGTTTGAAAAGAGAGGAAGAGAGGCAAAGCAGAGAAAATTAGGAGAATGGAGGGAGAAGTGAGGAGTTTGAGTGAGAAGGAAGAAGGACTAAGAAGGAGGGAAAGGGTAAAGGGAAGGAGAAAAAGGGAAAGAGGGAAAAAGAAAAAAGGAGAAAGGAGAAGAGGGGAAAAGGAGGAGAGGGAGGGAGGGCATAGTGGAAGAGGGAAGGAGAGAGAGAGGAAAAGGGGGGAGGGAAAGAGAAGAGGAGGAGGTGGGGAAAGAGAGGGATTGAAGGAAGGGGGAAAGAAAGAGAGAGAGAGGGGGAGAGAGAGAGGGGGGGGAGAGAGAGAGAGAGAGAGAGAGAGAGAGAGAGAGAGAGAGAGAGAGAGAGAGAGAGAGAGAGAGAGAGAGAGAGAGAGAGAGAGAGAGAGAGAGAGGGAGAGAGAGAAAGAGAGAGAGAGAGAGAGAGGAGAGAGAAACCTCCCTACAACTGTGCTGAAGTAAAACTGTTCCTTGTTGGATTCTGACAATTCCCTGTAGTGCATTCTAGTTCGATGATGTAAAGTAGTTCGGGTGTGGGAAGCCATACCATGAAGCACAGGAAATAGTTTAAATCTTTTGAAATGTTTTGAAGGTTAAGTAAATGGGGAAATGGCTAGAGTCTGATTTGCCAGCCCCTTCAGAGTCATTTTTGCTGGCAGACAGTCTTGTTGTCATTGTTTTCCACAACGCTATGAAATCACATCCACAGCCCAGGTATTCTGGGCACAGGACAGGCTTGTATTCAGCTCCCTCCGTGGCTCTCTTCCTCTGTTACCACTGCCACTTAAGCACAGGCAAGCTTCTGAGAAGACTATTAATGGCTGAACTGTGCACGTACCTGTAGATAGACAGATATGTTGGAGGGGGAGCCTGCCTTAGTAGAAAGAGCATTGGGGCTGGCATCAGGAGGCCTGGATTTGAATCTTGGCTCTAATGCTTACAGCTATGTAATTATGTGGAGTTCACTTCTCAGTGTTTTTAACCTGTAAGTGGGGGATAACACTCTAACTACCTCAAAGGATTATTGTGAGGAAAGTGTTACGGATGTCTGAAAATTATGTTGAAAATATTAGCTATTATTATTAACACAGGGCAGGTGTGATTTTAAGGACCTCCAACGAAACCCTTTGTGTAACCATTAAAATGCAAAAGGAGTCGGAAATTTATGCTATTGATATTTGATGATCACTTTGCTCGTAAGTATAAAAGCGCTTGGTGAAGGGAGCTCACTGTACTTTGATTTGAATATGAGCTCTTAATGCAGAGTCAGCCAAAAGGTCAAATATTTTGTAGAGCCTGCTTGGATCAGCTGTACTGTTCTCCAAGGTCACCCTGGCAAATATGTTTATAACACAAAAAGCCCAATACATAGCAAGGTTTCTGCTATGTGGTAGGAGCACTTGATTCAGGGTCAGATTTTCTGGGTCCAAATTCCAGCTGCTACTTATTTTCCATAAAACCTCTGGTAAATTACTTCTCCTCAGGCCCTCAGTTCTCTATCTGTGCCTTTGCATCCCCATGCCTGCATTGTAATTCCTTCTCACCTCCACCTCTGATGAGTCCCTAGTTCAAGTTCAGGTGCCATCTCATACAAGAGGCCTTTCCAGTTATAGGTGCTTCTTCCCATAAATTTTTGCGTATATTTCGCATGTGCAGGATTGTTTAATTTTTGTCTCTGTATCCCCACAGCCAAGCACAATTAGGTGCTCACTTAATAAATACTTGAACGAATGATTGATCTATAAAGTTAAAGAGCAGAATTTGGATAAGTTCATTTTGCTTCAAGTCAGATAGCCTTGGGTTTAAATTCTGCCAAAACACCTATTAGAAGTGAACTAATGGTTCCAGTGGTGAATAAAAGGAAAGAGAGCATTATAGGCGCAGGAGAAAGCCTGTGCAAAGTCACTGAAGGCCATCTACCAGGAGAACCAAGTAGGACAGTTTGGCTAGAATGTAAAGTTTGGCAAGGGAAGCAGGAGTAAATGGTAATCAGCCGAGAGAGATAGTTTGGAGCCATGTTATTAAAGTCTTTAGAGGAGAATTAAAGAAACTTATCTTTCATCTTACATGACTGAAGCTTTTTGAACAGGGGAATAACTTCATAAGACCCATGAATGGAGAAATGGAATCCCCTGAGTAATATTGGTATTTGATAATAGTTCCGATTGAGTATTATATGAAGAGGGTTGGAAATAATTGATAAATTAAGTCTGAGGATTATTATCACCAGTAGTTATTGGGGCATTTGTAATTTCTTTACTATGATAACTCCTGGTATGGAAATTCCATCCACCAATTTAGGTAATCAACTTTGCTATAGCTTCTAGACTTAGTTTCCTGGGGCACTGAGAGGTTAAGTGATGGCCATGGTCAAATATCCAGTATGTGTTATAGTTAAGATTTAAATTCAGGTCTTCCTGATTCGAGGTCTGGCTTTTTCTCCATTATTATTCCATTCTGCCTCTCTGTTAATACTATTCCCGTGGATAGCTGACCAGAATTACCCATAGACAAGCATAGCACAGGTAATATAAGTGGTAGGGAGTTTTTCCAAGTGGATGGTTGACGCTAGGGGTTCAGGCATTGATGTGGGCAGATACAAGAATGTGTGGAGGCCTCTATGAAGAGGATATAGATGTTGATTCCTCAGACTCCAGTCTCTTGAACGTGGCCCAGAGGTGGCTTCACTTGGCCTCATGGATTATTTACTAGGCTTTTAAGGGTGGAGAGGATTTGTGCTTATTTTGTATTTTGGTAAAAGCAGACATGTAATTTGATAGCTGTCGCTCAGAATATCCTATTTATGGTGGAATAGGAAGAACTACTCCTCTCAGGATACTACGTATAATTGGGCATATAAGATATCTTATTTTTTTCATCAATACCTTTCAATTCAGATAATACTTAGAAATACGTTATCTTGAAGCTAGAATTACAACAAAACACGAATTAATTTTGAAATACTAATTCAGATTTGCAAATTCATGTTAAATTTGACTGAAGGAAGACTGAAATTTTACATTATCTTTTGAAAGAAAAAAAAGTTTCTTGGACTCAGAGCAAGATGACTGAACTATATCTAAATCTAGCTTCTTTTTATTACCTCAAAATACCAATGCATATACCAAATGAACCAGAAGAATAAGAGCAACAAAATGAGGAGAAAGGAAAGAAATCCTTGAGCAGATCTCCCTAGAAAGAGGCATAGAGATTGGAGAATTTCATAATTTGTTGTTGTTATTTAGTTATTTCAGTCATGTCTGACTCTGTGACCCCATTTGGGGTTTTCTTAGCAAAGAGACTGGAGTTATTTTCCATTTTCTTCTCCAGCTCATTTTACAGGTGAGGAAACTGAGGCAAACAGGGTTAAGTGACTTGCCCAGGGTCACACGGCTAGTATGTATCTGAGGTCAGATTTGAACTCACAGACTGATGTTGTCTGAATACAGATTGAAGCATACTTTTTTCCTTCTTTCTTTCCTCCCTCCCTCCCTTTCTTCCTCTCCCTCCCTTTCTTTCTCTCCCTTCCTTCCTTCCTTCCTTTCTTCCTTTCTTTTTCCTTCCTTCCTTCCTTCCTTTCTTCCTTCCTTTCTTTCTTCCTTTCTTCCTTCCTTCCTTCCTTCCTTCCTTCCTTCCTTCCTTCCTTCCTTCCTTCCTTCCTTCCCTCCTTCCTTCCTTCCCTTCCTTCCTTCCTTCCTTCCTTCCTTCCTTCCTTCCTTCCTTCCTTCCTTCCTTCCTTCCTTCTTTCTTTCTTTCTTTCTTTCTTTCTTTCTTTCTTTCTTTCTTTCTTTCTTTCTTTCTTTCTTTCTTTCTTTCTTTCTTTCTTTCTTTCCTTCCTCTTCTTATACAAAATGAGTAATATGTAAATGTTTTATATGTTTGCACACATATAGCCTATATCAGATTGCATACTGTCTCAGGGAGAAGGGTGGGGTGGGAGGGGCAATAGAGTTTGAAAATTTGTTAAAATTTGTTTTTACATACAATTGGGGAAAAATAAAACATTTTAAAAAATATGAGTATTACTGACTCCAGGCCTGACACTATCTACTCTGCCACCTAGCTCCTAAAACAATGATAAAATATATGGGTAAAAGAATACATGGGAAAACATCCATAAGAAGTTAATAATGCTATAATACCTATAGCTAGAAGTCCAGCAAAGAAAAAACATCACCAAACTATTATCAAAGTGGTGGAAAAAACCTAATGAAGGAAAAGATAAGGGCTGAAATGTAAAAAGAATACTTTTAAGAAGAAAAATCAATTATTTAGAAGAGAACCTAGAAAATCTAAACTAAGAAAAGGACACTTTGGAATGTAGGAGACGGAATCTTCAAATGCAATAACACCAGAGGTATTAGAGGAAAGTTAAAAGACAGGAAAAATAGAAGACATGAGATCTCTAAGCAAAGATGAATGAGTGATATGGAATAAAGAAATTAAAGAGAATATAATGTTCATCACTCTCTAAGAATATCATAATGAAACAAAGAGTCTGAATAAACTATTTCAAGAAATTGGAAAATAAAATTTCCCAGAAATATCGGAACCAGAGAGTGCTGTACAGTACTGGAATGCAAAGGACAGCAGTAGAGAGCAACTGTAGATTGAACTTACCCAGAATATTGTCCCAAATCTCCAGAGTTTCTTGCTCAAAAGAAAAAATGTCATAAATAGCTAGGAAGAGTGTTTACACATAATGGAACTCTAGTTTGAACCATTCAGGAATACTCATCATCAAAGAAGTTAGAACAGTAAAACAAAACAAAACAAAAAATGTTGGAGTATGACATATTTAAAAGGAAGAAAAATACCTTATCTAAAGATAGCTTTCCTGCAGATACTTTTTATATCCTAACATTTACTTAGGTGTACATATTTTACCTGCTCTATTGAATGTAAACTGAATATGTGTATATATCTATCATCTGTGTGTCTCTGTCTCTCTGTTTCTGTATGTCTTTCTGTATCCATCTTTCTGTCTCTGTCTGTCTGTCTCTCTCTGTCTCTCTCCTCAGCATTTTACAACTCTTACCTCATTTGATCCTTGCAACCCTCAGAAGTAGGTGCTATCTATCTATCTATCTAGAAAGAGGGAGAGAGAAAGAAGAGATGGAAAGATTTGTATCAAGTTTTGTAGATTAAAGAGAGTGGAGCCAAAAAGAATAATATACACAGTGACTATAGCAATGCAAATAAAATTCATATTGAGAGGCTCTGGTCAAATATTATAGTCACTGTTACTATTACTAATACAACATTAAATTTAAAGGCTGTAGCCCTCATTTGGTTAACAACTGATAAATTCCTTTGGGAGAATATACCCTGTAGGTGGACTGTTAAGTATTAAAGAAATGTCTCCTGTTTCCAAATAAAATATATCAACAAATTAAAGACGAATAAGCAAATTTGTATTAACTTACAATGTAATTGGAATTGGGGGGGGTGCTAGCTTCCGTAAGAGAAAAAAAATGGTTTTAAGCATTTTATCAAAGCCATTTGTATACTGTGTGCTACCTGTGGAGAATGTGCCTAGGTCAATGAGATTATGGTTCCATCATGTTATCAAACTCCTTTTCTTGGCATTTGAAGGTTTTTACCATTTGGCTTCTCCCTAACTTTCTAGCCGTATTTTATATTATACTGCTTTCCATACTCTGCACTCTTGCCTAACTGACCCTCTTAGCTTTTCACATACCTCCTAGAACTTCTGTGCCTTCATTCACACTGTTCCATATGCTGCTCCTCCACATTTCTGGACTTACTGAATTCCTACCCAACCTCTGAAACTTAATGTATATTCTGCCTTTTCCTCAGAATCCTTTCCTAACCACTTATTTGGGAATAATAAGGGACATATAACACATTAAAGTTTACAAATTAGGGAAGGGTCCAAGCATTTATTAATCACTTACTATGTGCCAGGCACTGTGCTAAGCATTTTACAAATATGACCTCATCTGATCCTCCCCGCCCTGGGAGGTTGGTGCTAGAGGAAACTGAAGCAGACCGAGGCTAAATGAGTTTCTTTGGCTTATACGACTCAAAAGTGTTTGAGGCTGGATTTGAATTTAGGTCTTTCTGACTCCAGGTTCCTCTAGCCACTCCACCACCTAATTGCTTATAGGTACAGACAAGATTTCTGTACATTACCTCATTTGAGTGTCACAGGAATCCTAGGAGGCAAGGACTGTAGATATTATTTATCATTTTACATATGAAGAAACTTGTTGAGAAGTTAACTGATTACCTGTGGTCACATAGTACCCGTCAAAATTCATTATTTGAATTCAGATCTTTCTGACTCTTAAGTTCAGCACTCGATCTCATGACCTCCTTTGTCCTTGTGCAGCAGTTCGTTTCGTAGCTTTCAGAGGCACTTAGAGTGTCTTTGTCATACATGTCTTAACCCCTGTCCTTCCTCTCCCCCTCCCAAATAAAGGGATAATGTTTTCCTCTGGCTCTGCCCCTACTCTAGAGTAAAACTCCAGGGAAATCCAGGGAAAATCCAGGGAAAGCAAAACAAAACTTAGGTAAGGCTTATGTCCATAGGTGGGTAGGTGAGTTGTCCCCTGCTTCACCTTACCACCTCCCCCCCACCACAAAGGTACTTAATATTCAACATGAGTACTTGATATGGAATAGATTTTATTCCCTCTACCAGGGAAACAACAAAATATGCAAAGACATCACAGGTACAAATACAGGAAAAACAAAACATTCAAACTAAACAATCTAACAAAACACTATTATATACTATTATGCTTTATGGTTACTTTTATGTCTTAACTACCTACAGACTCTAAGCTCCAGGAGAGCAGAGAGTATTTTATCTAAATTTTTGTATCATCCATTGTGCTTAGGACAGTTATTTCATAAATATTTTTGTGTGAATTAATGAACCAATGATTTGAAGAAAGACCAGTGACTGTGCTGTGTTGTAGTCAAAATAAACCTCTCCGGATATCCTACATTCACCAAAGTTTCTGCTGCCTTTATGTATCTCATTGCAAAAAGAGGTTGTTTGGCAGGAGTGCTTATTGGTAATAGTTTTTAAACTATTTTTTGGGTTACTACCTACATTCTTTAAAATTAAACTGTATTTCTTTTAATATATTTTTAAATTCCTACTTTTTACTAACTAAAGTAGTATTTTTCCTGGGTTCATCAGATTTTCCGTATTTAACAGTTTAGTTATTTTACCTATTTGCTTCTTAAATTACTGTTACTGGAAATAAGAATTGTGTCATAGGTCATTATAGAGTTAAAGTGGAACAGTGAAGAGAATAATAGATTTGGAACGAAGTAATCATAGACTTAAAGCTGCAAGGGACCTCAGAGGTCATCTAATCCAACACTCATCCTTGTACAATTGAGGAAACTGAGTCACAGGGAGGTTAAGTAACTTGCTGAAGGTCCTGCAGCTAATAATTGTCAGAGACAGGATTTGAACCCAAGTTCACTGATGCCAGAAGCAAGCCTCTTTTCACTTTATCCTGAGGACCTCAGATGGCATCTTGGCTCTGCTGCTTACTACTTGCATGACCATAAGAAAGTCGTATCTGTAAAAAAAAAAAGTCCTTAGCACAGTCCCTGGCACATAGTAGGCATTATATAAAAGCTTATTCCCTTCTCTTCTCTTCCCTACTTTGGGTCCCTATTTGTAAAAAGAAGTGGTTAAACTAGAGGAGGGATTCTTAAGTGAAACTTATGGACCCCATGGGGTCCTTGGTTTGATTTCAGGACTTCTATGAATTTGTATGGGGAAAACATCCCATCTTTATTTTCACTAACTTCCAACTGAAATTTAGCATATTATTCAATTAGAAATGTAGGAAACAAACTGCAGCAATCAACATTACCTCTGACTTTATCACCTACAAAAATCATAGATATTGTGGTACCACATTACAGTTGCAGATCTCAGTTATACTCATCACCACATCAATATTACTGTGGGTATTAGACTTGCTAATAATCTAGTGAGAATGTACTTAATTTGTCTTTATGTGTATGGTCTTTAATTATAATTTGTTTCCTTCACAATCATATATATTTGATTGTTTTTACATTTAAAAACCTTCTGAGAAAGGATCTAAAAGCTTCCCCAGACTGCCAAAGGGGTCCACAGCTCAAAAATGGTTAAGAACCTCTGGAGTGGAGGACTTTTTAGGCACTCTTCCTAAATGTCGTCTATGAAAGCGGTGCTGCCTTGTGATAAAAATCGGGGAATGAAAGTGAATGAGCTTCTCTATTATTCCACCTTTAACTAAAAGAATTTGGAGGAAATGTTAATTTCTTCCCCCCCTCCCCCTCCATTTTCAAAGTTAGTGTGATGTAAGGATTAGCTCAGAGGATGGGCAGGAGTACTCCATAGCAGAGGTGTGTTAAGAAAAGAAGAATTCTGATATCTGTTTTTAACCTCCCCCCAAAGTCTTAGTTTAAACACCATGTTCTAAACAGCTGTTTCAAATGGGATTGAGGAATCATACTCTCTGAAGTCTTGAGAAATTCATGTACTATCAAATTATGGTGTGTGTGTGTGTGTGTGTGTGTGTGAGAGAGAGAGAGAGAGAGAGAGACAGAGAGAGACAGAGAGACAGAGAGACAGAGACAGACAGAGACAGAGAGAGACAGAAGACAGAGAGATAGAAAGAGAGGAGAGACAGACAGAGAGAGACAGAGAGAGAGAGACAGAGAGCTAATGCATTTTTTTCTGACATAAGGTTCAGGGGTTGGATTTTAAGATATTATTCTTACAATATCCTTTTCTTGGCAAGGAAGCGGTGATTTAGATGGTTCAAATGCCAAAATCTAGCTTTAGGCATTATTAAGACAGATCTGAAAATAGGCCTGTGACAATTCTATGTCCCAGGTCAAATACAAAAACATTTTTAATCAATAGTAAACCTAGAAAAAAATGTCCACAGTGTATGTGACATGGAAAATGGATTTGTTTAAGGCTCATTTCCTTTTGTAGTTATCCGGATAGACCACAAGTTCAAAATTTCAGCCCCACAAAAAGATACAAATACAATAAAATCTGATATGTTGGAAAGTTTATTATAGTATGCAAAGCCCCTCTTTAAATGATTCAGACTGTATTGGAATTTTAAGCCAAAATCTCAGATCTGCAACTATAAGTTCATAAAACACACACACACACACATACACACACACACACACACACACACACACAAAAACATGTAGTCATTTTCTGTCTTTCCATACCTGAATCATCTATTTAAGAAAATGGACATACTAGAATCACAAGGGAAGAATAAAGCATACTTTATTTTTCAGTATAGAATAAAAGAATTATTAATTATGGTGAAAGTATGTGTTCCTTAAGTTGTTAGTTGCCATCTGGCAAGTTTCTGGCTGGTACTATTTCAAAATGATCTTTTTGGGGAGTTAAAATATGCATATTTCTGTTTCTGTTACTAATCATTCAATTGATAATTTAGGAAAAATTTTGAGGTTTGATTTTTTTTTATTCTTTTGGGCTTTGGCTTGTGATTTCATCAATCAAAAGAACTCTAGGAATGGAAGTATGTCCTAGCAATTCAGGTTAGCTGGCCACATAGCTAGTCCATGCCAGTGAAGGATTTGAATCCAAGTCTTTCTTACTCCCCCTTCATCCACTATACAAACTAACCTTTCTTGATATGCGTTAATTTGTGAGCATTTGTTTAGGTTTGAATGATTGACTCAAAGTGATTAAACCAAACTTCTTATTAAATAATTCTCTAAGAAAGACCAATACTGAAAGCAAAATGGCAATTTTTTATATTTCAAAAGAGAGGTGCTAGTATGTAAAGTTCATGAACAATTTTTTTTACTATGTATATACTACAAATTTAAATGTGATCTGCTAAAATGACATTTGTAAGTATTTTTAGCAGGAATTTTGGTCCTATTGCCCTGGAGGTAACTAAAAATCAGTTTGTGATATGAAGCACTGCTTAGTATGACAACTTCAGAGAGCTAACTATCTGGGTATTAAGCTCCTGATTATTACTGTTAATGCTAATCCTGATGGAATTACCTACAAACTATCGTTGCTATCCCTTTTCTAATGTCATAGTTGTTCAACTGTTATTTTACATGTATGTACTTAACTAATTCCTTTTTGGCTTCCTCTATCACCCCCATGAATAGAAATCTTAGATCCATTTCAAATGATGTTAAGTTGAATGCCTTTTAAAAAAATAATTATTTGTATTGAGTGAATGTCAAGTTTGTTCCCATGCCCCTAAAGAAAATGTATATCCAATAAAAAGGCCCTAAATTTGATTCAGGCTAGGATCAAATATAAGCATTTTTAAAAGATAAAGTTCACTTTGACCAGAAACAGACGCAGGTTCAAAAATGTAAACCTGTAAGAAATCAAGTCAATGCACCACTACCAGACGTGGCTAAAGGTCTGTTAGAATATGGAGATGCCCTTCATCGTGCACATCCATCAGTGGCCAACTTCCATATCCATATGGAAATGAGTGCATGGTTGCTGTGCAACAGAAACTTGGACATTTCATAGAGGGCAGTCCTTTCAATTTCCTCCAATGTTTCAGCAATTATCTTTTATGAACGCTTTCATCTTTTTCTATGGGGAGTGGGGGGGCAGTCTATTTGTTTTTGTTTCTGAGTTCTTATCAGAGGTTCCATAGAATACTAACAGGTCAAAACTTGACATCTACATAGAAGGATACTCTACTCCAATTAGGGATGGATTAAAATAACCATGATATTAATTACACATTTTAATAATGATAATAATAGTTTATATTTAGATTATTCCTTTAGATGAAGGTGTTCTTAACCTCTTTTGTATCATGGACTCCTTTGGAGGTCTGATGGAGCCTATAAACTCCTTCTCAGAATAATGTTTTCAGTGGCATAAAAATAAAAATACATGGGATCACTAAATGTCAATTAGCTTGAAATATAGTTCTCATATTGAAAACAAATTCACGGACTTCAGGTAAAGAAACCATAATGTAGTTTTCCAGCTGCTTTCAGGTCTATTATCTCGTTTAATCCTCACCACAACCCCACCAACTATGCATTGAATATCCACTATGTATCTTACAAGAATTTGGAACTCTGACTGTAACAATGACCTCATCTTTCCCATCTGTTGATCACTATGCCAATTATATGAGACCTAGTTCTAGAAGAACCAACCATGTTTGGAAAAGTCAGGAGCCTAGGCTTAGGCATTAGAAGAATGGCATTTCCATGATCTTTGCCCCCAGCCTTTGTTTGGGTCTCCAAATTACTTACCTATTGTATCGTTATATTTTTTCTACTTAGAATAAAAGACATTTTTAAAGTGACCGTTCACTGTGAGCTCTCTCTAATCCTCATCTCTTCATCTTGAAACCCCTTGTCATCATTCCTCAGTTTTTGAGAATTGGGCAACCTTTCTCCTTACCAAGGCCAACCCCTCTACATAAGCCCATGATCATGGCTCCCTACATGATTTCCTATGTGATCCCATCAGCTTCTCCAACAGATTGCCCTCTTTCTTTCTATCTTCAATCTCTCATTTATTCCTACCCTATTGCCTTCAATATTGCCTTTAAACATGCCTGTCTTCCCTATCCTTAAAAGAGCACCATACCAACTCACCAAGCTACCACCTATACATCTCTTTCCTAGAAAAACTTTTTACATTTGCTGCCTCCATTCCCTTGCCCTTTACAATCTTGCTTCTGATCTTATCGTTCAATTGAAATTGCTCTCTCCAAAGTTACCAATGATTTGTTCTCTCTCTCTCTCTCTCTCTCTCTCTGTCTCTCTCTCTCTCTCTCTGTCTCTCTCTCTGCTCTGTCTCTGTCTCTGTCTCTTTCTGTCTCTGTCTCTCGCACATACACACCCACACATATCCCTATTTGATTACTCCTTCATACCCTTCTTTGCTGACCTGTCATCCATATTACATCCTCTAACTGTAGACGAACCTCAAGGCGCCTTCCTAGACCTTCTTATATTCTGTCTTTATACTCTCTTTCTTAGTGATCTCATTAGGTGTGATGGGTTTAATCTTCTCTATACAAATGACTCCCATATCTATCCAAACATAGTCTCACTCCTTAACTCCAGAACTACACCACAAACTATTAGTCATTACAAACTGGATTACTGGGGACATCTCTAATTTTTATTGTTGTTTAGTTATTTCAGTTGTGTCTATTTGTCAGCACCTCAATGATTTTCCCCATCCCCCCAACTGCTTCCCTTCTTTATCTTCTATTTAACTACCTTTTATATATTATACATTTACTCTACATATATGTATTCTATATGTACATATATAATATACATATGTATGTATACATGTATGTTTATATGTATACACATACATTTCCCTCAATATACAATAACTCCATGATAACAAGGATTAATTTGAAAAAAAAAAACTTTGTATCCCATTGCTTTGCACAGTGCTTGGCACATTCGTAGTAGGCACTTGATATATGCTTTTTGGTTCATTAATTTATTGACTGATGAGAAGGGATGTGACATTTTCAAGGATATATGGGACTGGAAAAGGAGGTAGACCATTCATGTATAAAGAATGAGTATGAAGAGGTGGATGGCCTGAGTACTATACTGGCACCTTACAATTTTGGAAGAAACAAAGGAAGACCTCTAGTGCACTGGGAATTATTAAAGGATACTGATGAAAATGATACAGGGTGGGAATGCACAGAAAGGTTGTGATCTGTACCAGCTAGGGAGTACATGCATGAATGCATGAGGTCACGGAATCATCTAGGCATCTGTATATCATTATTAGAACTTTCAATCTTTGTGTTTAAGAAGGATTTCAGGACTTGAGATTTCTTAAGAAATCTGTGATTCATTGTGGTTTTTTCAAGAAACTTCATAATATCCTTATGGTGGTTGGTAGAAAATATTGTCACCTTCATTTGATATGCAAGAGGAATTTAAAGAGCTTCCCTAAGGTCACACATGCACACAAAATCTAGGCTCGCAAATAGAAACAGAACATAGCTTTTGTGACTTCCAGCCTCTTGCCTTTCCACTAGAGCACAATTTATTGAGGTCTTCATTAAAAATAAAGTATGTATAAATTCAAATATAAACCAAGACCAGGCAAGCTATGTTGGCACATGCTTGTATGAAAGAAAGCCGTTTTAAAAGGGGATCTGGAAGAATTTCTTCTGGAGATTTCCTTTTAATTATGTAAAAATCATATAGAGTGTTTATTTTTAGAATTAAACTTTGCACAGTTGGACAAGTTAAGAGGCAATACCAATTGTTAAACTGCCACTAAGTGCGCCTGCAGTAATCCAGGCCTTCATAGTCCCACACCTGGGTGACTGCAGGCTCCTCCTAGGTGTTCTCCTGGCTTCTGCTCTCTTCCTAGTCCTCCATATTCTGCACAGGGTTAGAACAAAATTGTCCCCTCAAATGCTATTTTCATCACATTATCCTCCTTCTTGAAACCCAGATTGGTCTCCTGTTGCCTAACACAACTATTACTCATCAATGGTATAAGAAAGCACAGGATTAACTATCCAGATAAGTAAATTGAACTAGGGACTGAAGTGAGGCTGGGAATTGGATATGTGGGAAAGAGAAAGGCATTCTCTCAGCATGAGCTAAAGCATTGGGAAAGAATGAGTATGGGGTATCTTGCAAGTAAAGTGATACCAGATTGCTGTTGTTGGGAAGGATGGGGATTTGAAAACAGGTAGATAGAATGGTGCTGAATTATAAAGTGTTGAAAAAAAAAAAACAAATTCTGGAATTTGGACTATATTATGGGGTATATATTTCTGAATAGGCTTTCTTCTCCTTAATAACATAGAAGAGCTATTTTAAGACAAATAATAAGCAGTAATTAGACTGCTACCGTATGCTAAATATAAAATGAAAATATTTGCCCCTAAGTGGTTTACATTCTATAGGAGGAAAGAAGACTATATATAAGGCAGAATTTTGCAGGCAAATGTATAACAACTGGATCTCAAAGAAAAAAAAAATTAGGGCACATCTTTTTTAAAAGAAAAATCCTACTTATTTGTTACATTTTGAATTTCAAGTGTTCTCCCTCCTTCCTTCCTTCACAACCTTGCATTAGAGAAGGCCAATATTTAATACAGATATATGTGGGACCATATAACACATGCTTCCATGTATCAGTTTTTTCTCTGGAGGTGAATAGCACTTTCCTTCATGAGCCCTTTAGAGTTGATTTGAATGTTCACTTTACTCAGAATAGTTTAGTCATTCACAGTTAGTCTTCAAACAATATTGCTTTTACTGAATACAATGTTCTCTTGGTTTGCTCTGCATTATTTCATGCAAATATTTCCATGTTTTTCTAAAAACAACCTGCTCATTTCTTATAGCACAGTAGCATTCCATTACAATCATATACCACAACTTTCAGCCATTCCCTAATTCAAAGGTTCCCAAACTTATTTGGCGTACCACTCCCTTTAAAAAAAATTACTCAGTGCCCCACCCCCCCAATCTACTTTCTTTAACCCTTTAATGTTTTTTTGAAATTTGTCATTTCAAAAAACATTGATTTTTTTTAAATGACGCATCCTAAATTTAATAATTTATTATAAATTTGTGTTTTTTTCTGTGGGTTTTAAAAATGACACATCTTAAATTTAATAATTTATTGTAAATTTGTCAGTTTTAAATTTCGATGATGCAACATTGCATCATGTAACCATATGGTATTGTATTGTAAACAAGTCATTACGCACACACATTTCTGCTGATGCATGCTGGACTTCCTGACAATGGGCTACATGATTACCTACTAATACTTGCTTGTTAAGGCCTGTCAGCGGACTTGACCACTGATGGGTTATAACTTGCATTTTGTGTGTTTATTTGGAAAATAATGTAATCACTTTAACTCTGTTACATAACAGATGAAACATATATGAACGTTTTTTCAAAATTTTCTCATCTTCCCTTCTTTCCTTACACTTCCACTGCCCCCTAATTTTTATTCAATGTCCCCCAGTTGTACCTGAGGTTACTATCACCCCACCCTGTATCATTCCAGTGCCCTCCATGGGGTGGTATTGCCCACTTTGGGAGCCTATGCCTTACTTGATAGGCATCCCTTCAATTTTCAGTTCTTTGCCACCACAAAGAGAGCTTCTTTAAATATTTTAGAATGTATAAAAGTTCTTTTCTTTTTCCCCCTGATCACCTTTGGAAATAGGCCTAATACTGGTATGGCTGGGTCAAAGGGAATACACAGTTTTAAACTCTTTGGGCATAATTCCTGATTGTTTTCCAATGTAGTTGGATCAGTTCACAATTCAGCCAACAATGTTTTAGTGTCTCAATTTTTCCACATCCCCTCCAACATCTGTCATTTTCCTCTTTTATCATTTTAACGTGTCTGATAGGTGTGATAGTACCTCAAAGTTGTTTTAATTTGCATTTTTCTAATCAATAGTCATTTAGAAAATTTTTTTCATATGACTGTATGTAACTTTAACTTCTTCTAAAAACTACATATTTATATTGTTTGAACATTTATCAATTGGGGAATGACTTCCATTCTTATTGATTTAACAAAATTCTCCACGTATTTGAGATATAAGCCATTCCTCTGAGAGACTGTCTATAAAATTCCCCTCCCTCCAATTTTCTACTTTCCTTCTAATCTTGACTACCTTGCTTTTATTTATACAAAAACTTTTTAATTGAATATAATAAAAATATTAATTTTACATCCCACAATGTTCTCTGTCTCTTGTTTATTCGTAAATTCTTCTATCCATAAATCTGATAAGTAATATGTTCTCTGCTCTTCTAATTTACTTAAGACATCTTCCTCTTATGTTTAGGCTATGTATCCATTTAACCTTATCTTGGTAAATAGTGAAAGATATTAGTTTATACCTAGTTTCTGCTAGACAGGTTTCCAGTTTTCCAAGCAATTTTTACCAAGTAACGAGTTCTTATTCCAGAAGTTTACATCTTTACATTTATCAAACACAAGGTTACTATAATTATTTACTACCATGTATTATATGCCTACTTTATTCCACTGATCCACCATTCTATTTCTTAGCCATTACTAGATGGTTTTGATAATTACCACCTTATAATATAGTTTAAGATATGACACTGCTACACCTCCTTCCTTTACATTTTTTGTTAATTTCTTTGATATTCTTGAATTTTTGTTCCTCCAAATGAATTTTATTATTTTTTCCTATATTGATAAAATAATGTTGGTAGTCTAATTGAGATGGCACTGAATAAGTAGATTAGTTTAGGTGGAATAGACATTTTTATTTTACTAGTTTGGCCCACCCATGAACAATTAATATTTCTCAAGTTATTTAAATCTGACTTTATTTGTATAAAAATTGTTTTATGATTATGTTCATATAGTTCCTGAGTTTGTTTTAGCAGATACACTCTCAGGTATTTTATATTGTCTATGGTTATTTTAAATGAAATATCTCTTCCTATCTCCTCTTGCAGGCCTTTGTTGGTGATATATAGAAATGCTGATGATTGGTGTGGATTTATTTTATATCCTTCTACTTTGTTAAAAATGATTAATTGTTTCAACTAATTTTAGTTGAGTCTTTAGGATTTTCTAAGTATACCATTACACCATCTGCAGAAAGAAAGAGTTTTTACTTCCTCATTAACCACTCTGATTCCTTCAATTTCTTTTTCTTCTATTTTTGTTGTTGCTAGCATTTCTAGTATAACACTGAATAATATTGATGATAATGGGCATTCTTGTTTCACTTCTGATCTTATCGGAAAGGCTTCTAGCATAACACACACACACACACACACACACACATGCACGCACGTGTGCATGCGTACATGCCCATGTGTGAGTGTGTGTGTGTGTTTATTGCTTGCTGATGGTTTTAGGTTGATGCTTCTTATCATTTTGAGGAAAAAAAACTATGTAAACCCATGCTTTCAAGTGTTTTTTTTTTAAAATAGGAATGAGTATTGTATTTTGTCAAAAGCATTTTCTATATTTATTGAAATAAACATATACTTCTTATTGCTTTTATTATTGATATAATCCATTATGTTAATAGTTTTCCTTATGTTGAACTATCCCTCCATTCCTGGTATAAGTCTCACTTCATCACAATGTATAATCTTTGTGATATATTGCAGTAGTCTCCTACCTAGTACTTTATGTAGGATTTTTGCATCCATATTCATTAATGAAATTGTTTTATAATTTTTACTATCTGTTTTTTCTCTTCCTGGTTTAGGTATCAGCACCATATTTATTTCATAAAAGGAGTATAGTAGGACTCTCTCTTTGCCTATTATTCTAAATAATTTAATATTAGAATATTAAGTAGAATTTACTTGTAAATTCATCTGGCCCTGATGCTGTTTTTCTTAGGAAGCTCATTTATGGCCTGTTCATTTCCTTTTTACTAAAATAGGTTTATTTAGATATTCTATTTCCTCTTCTGTTAATCAGGGCAGTTTATATTTTAGTAAATATTCTTGTTAAATTATTAGATTTTTTGGGGGGCGGAGCCAAGATGGCGGCTGGTAAGCACGGACTAGAGTGAGCTCCGTACCGGAGTCCCTCCAAAAACCTATAAAAATGGCTCTGAACCAATTCTAGAACGGCAGAACCCACAGAACAGCAGAGGGAAGCAGGGCTCCAGCCCAGGACAGCCCGGATGGTCTCTGGGTGAGCTCTATTCCACACGGAGCTGGGAGCTGGGAGCTGGGAACGGAGTGGAGCAGAGCCCAGCCTGAGCGGCGTGGACGATCCAGATCAGAAGCCTGGCGGAGGGGGCCCTAGCGCCCTGAATATGTGAGCTGCGGCAGTTACCAGATCCCTCGACCCACAAACACCAAAGACTGCGGAGAAGGTTAGTGGGAAAAGCTGCGGGAGTGGAAGGAGTTCGCGGTTCGGCTTCCAGCCCCGGGGGCAGCGGAGGTGGGGCAGCTACAGCTGTTGTTACTTCCGGCTCCAGGCCCACCTGGTGGGGGGAATTAAGTGGCGGATCACAGCAGGGGTGCACAGCCTGCCGAAGATCTGAGCCCAGTCTGGACTGGGGGTCCTTGGGGAAGGAGGAGTGCGGCTCTGACAGAGCTGGCACCTCCCCCCCAAACGTAGAACATAGAACTCTGTAATCTACAAGCAGTCATACCCCACTGAAAAACTCAAGGGTCAAGTTAGTTGGTTGGGAATATGGCCAGGACGCGAAAACGCGCCCAGATTCAGTCTCAGACTTTGGATTCTTTCTTTGGTGACAAAGAAGACCAAAACATACAGCCTAAAGAAGACAGCAAAGTCATAGAGCCTACAACCAAAGCCTCCAAGAAAAACATGAACTGGCCCCAGGCCATAGAAGAACTCAAAAAGGATTTGGAAAAGCAAGTTAGAGAAGTAGAGGAAAAATTGGGAAGAGAAATAAGAAGGATGCGAGAAAACCATGAAAAACAAGTCAATGACTTGCTAAAGGAGACCCAAAAAAATACTGAAAAATACACTGAAGAAAACAACACCTTACAAAATAGACTAACTCAAATGGCAAAAGAGCTCCAAAAAGCCACTGAGGAGAAGAATGCCTTGAAAGGCAGAATTAGCCAAATGGAAAAGGAGGTCCAAAAGACCACTGAAGAAAATACGACTTTAAAAATTAGATTGGAGCAAGTGGAAGCTAGTGACTTTATGAGAAATCAGGATATTATAAAACAGAACCAGAGGAATGAAAAAATGGAAGACAATGTGAAATATCTCCTTGGAAAAACCACTGACCTGGAAAATAGATCCAGGAGAGATAATTTAAAAATTATTGGACTACCTGAAAGCCATGATCAAAAAAAGAGCCTAGATACCATCTTTCAGGAAATTATCAAGGAGAACTGCCCTGATATTCTAGAGCCACAGGGCAAAATAGAAATTGAAAGAATCCATCGATCGCCTCCGCAAATAGATCCCAAAAAGAAATCTCCTAGGAATATTGTTGCCAAATTCCAGAGCTCCCAGATCAAGGAGAAAATACTGCAAGCAGCCAGAAAGAAACAATTTGAATATTGTGGAAACCCAATCAGAATAACCCAACATCTGGCAGCTTCTACATTAAGAGATCGAAGGGCTTGGAATGCAATATTCCGGAGGTCAATGGAGCTAGGATTAAAACCTAGAATCACCTACCCAGCAAAACTGAGTATCATGTTCCAAGGCAAAATATGGACTTTCAATAAAATGGAGGACTTTCAAGCTTTCTCAGTGAAAAGACCAGAACTGAATAGAAAATTTGACTTTCAAACACAAGAATCAAGAGAAGCATGAAAAGGTAATCAAGAAACGGAAATTGCAAGGGACTTACTAAAGTTGAACTGTTTTGTTTACATTCCTACATGGAAAGATGATGAGTATGATTCATGAGACCTCAGTATTAGGGTAGTTGAAGGGAATATGCATATATATATGCATATATATATATGTTTATGTATATATATAAGTGAATGTGTATGTATGCATGTATCTATGTGTATATGTATGTATGTGTATGTATGTGTATATATATATATATATATGTAAAAGAAAGAGAGCAGACACAGGGTGAGTTGAGGATGAAGGGAAGATAGCTAAAAGAAATAAAATGAAATTAAGGGATGAGAGAGTAACTTACTGAGAGAGGGAGATAGGGAGAGATAGAATGGGGTGGATTATCTCCCATAAAGGTGGCAAGAGGAAGCAGTTCTAGGAGAGGAGGGGAGTGGGCAGGTGAGGGGGGAATGAGTGAACCTTGCTCTCATCAGATTTGGCCTGAGGGGGAATACCATACATACTCAGTTGGGTATCTTACCCCACAGGAAAGAAGAGGGAGGAAGATAAAAAAAAAAAATAAAAGGCAGGGGGATGATGGAGTGGAGGGCAGATGGGGGTGGAGGTAATCAAAACAAACACTTTGGAAAGGGGACAGGGTCAAGGAAGAAAATTCAATAAAGCGGGATGGGTTGGGAAGGAGCAAAATGTAGTTAGCCTTTCACAACATGAATATTGTGGAAGGGTTATACATAATAATACATGTGTGGCCTAGGTTGAATTGCTCAACTTCTTAGGGAGGGTGGGTGGGAAGGGAAGAGGGAAGGGAATTTGGAACTCAAAGTTTTAAAATCAGATGTTCAAAAACAAAAAAACTTTTTGTATGCAACTAAAAAATAAGATACACAGGCAATGGGGCGTAGAAATTTATCTTGCCCTACAAGAAAGGAAGGGAAAAGGGGATGAGAGGGGAGGGGGGTGATAGAGGGGAGGGCTGACTGGGGAACAGGGCAACAAGAATATACGCCATCTTGGAGTGGGGGGGGAGGGCAGAAATGGGGAGAAAATTTGTAATTCAAACTGTTGTGAAAATCAATGCTGAAAACCAAATATGTTAAATAAATAAATTGCATTAAAAAAAAAATTATTAGATTTTTTAGCATATAATTGGGCAAAATAACCCCTCCTAGTTGCTTTAACTTCTTCATTGGTGGTGAATTCACCCTTTTAATTTTTGATTCTAGTGATTTGGTTTTCTTCTTTTTTAATCATATTAACTAAAGGTTTATCTCTTTTGTTTTTTTTTCCATAAAACCAGCTCCCAGTTGTATTTATTAATTCAATAGTTTTCTTACATTCAATTTTACTAATCTCATCTTGAATTTTAAGGATTTCCAATTTGGACTTCAAACTGAGGATTTTTAATTTGTTGTTTTTCTAGTTTTTTAATTGCATACCCAATTCATTGATCTGCTCTTTCTCTATTTTATTGAACACATCTTTAAATTGAAACAGCATGTTAACATTTTCTCCCATCACTTTCCTGAGTCTAGACAATCCACAAAACAATAAATCTAGATTTGATTTGAAGCATTTGTCAATTTCTGAGGTGTAAATGCTCATACTGAAAATTTACCAATAGACTATCAGAGCATGTTCAGCTAGATCTGTCACACCCCTGCATGAGATAAGTAAAATATAAAATACATGCAAAGCAAATATGAATTAATTTGAGGAGTGGGGATTGCTAACAACTGGAAGGATAAGGAGAGGCTTTGTGATAAAGGTGGCACTTAAGCTCAACCTTGAATGGAAATAGAGTTTTTAGGGGGTGAAAGTGAGAGCCAGGCACTGTTCTAGGTGCTAGAAATATAGAGACAAAAATGAAACAATCCCTTGCTTTGAGGATCTTAGAGGCCACTGAGATATTCCATGAATTTGCCTAAAAACCCTTCTTGAGATTGCTTATATTTTCATCCTGAAAACTGTAGTAGATATTTGCAGCTGTTTATTTATTAAGCTCTGTGTAATGCAATATGGAATATAGTACCTTAGGCGAGTATCTTCATTTCCCTGGGCCTTGGTTTTCTCATCTACAAAATGAGGAGTGCCAACTAAATCATCTTTAAGGTCTCTTCTAGCTCTAAATCTATGAGCTTATGATATTCATAATTAGTAAGCTTATTTTAATTTATATTGCAGAGAAACTGATTTTGATTCATCTCTCTATAGTGGTCCCTATTTTATCCCATGTTTTTTAAAAACACCCCAATTCAATTATATAAAAGTAGAAAATGAGTGTATATATATATATATGCACATATATGTGTGTATTTTACACCCATTAATTTTAGATGCAAAAATTCAGTCTTAAAAATCTCCGTGCCCCAAACTGAATGCCTTGCCATTCCTCCATAGCCAGGCAGTTGCCTTTGCCTGGAATGTTCTACCATTTTCCTACTTCCCCACCTGTGAAATGAATAGCAGTCTTTTAAAGTTCAAGTCAAATGAATCTTCTCCATGACGTGTACTTGATCCTCACAATTAATAAGGACCTTACTCCTTAGAGTTCACCTTGTACTTTGCTTATATTACTCTACTGCTCTTATCATATAGAATTGGGTAATATAGTTATTTTCTAGTTAAATAGCACTTTATGAACTGTATCTCATTTGATCCTTAAAATATTTCTATAAAGAAGGTAGACAGTACAAGAATTGGGGTTATTGTGAAGACAGTGCTTTGTAAACCTTAAAGGGCTATAAAAGTATGAGTTAATGTTATTATCACTGTTTCTTCAATTTTACAGGCAAGGAAAGTAAAGGTCTGATAACTTAAGTAACTAAAAGGGAAAACAATAACTTAAACCTATGGATCCCCAAATCATAACTTAAACCTAGATCTTTGGACTTCTAGATCCCAAAGACAATGGCTACTTGACCTCTGGATTCATCCAATCCTGCCATTTGAACACCATTCCACTCTGATGACAATATATGAAATAGCAAATTAAGAATGAGTCTAAGCCTCTTGGAAATAGCTTTTTGATATACAATTTAAAGAATATCTGAAGTAAAACTGCTCACAATATGTGAGATTCTGCAGCCTTATGATAATTTAGTTGTATTTTTAAAAAAATCCTAGATCTGTAAAAATACATGCCAAGTGAAATTGCCTCATAATTGACCCCATATAAAAAGATAAGCATAATTCAATCATTAAAATTTGTCTTATTTATATAAACAGGATGGAACTTTTCAAGTTAACATTATTATTGTATGACTAAGTAATGAATCCTTGGTAATTCCCCCAGCCTGATTTGAGGACTTAAAGGCCTATTTCACCAGGGAATTCTGCACCTGTTACAATAATATACATGTAGAAATTATTACGAAAGTGTGGAATGTTACACAAATGATCAAATTCCTGAAGTAATTCACAAATATTATTTTCTTGTTAATTGTCTTTGTGAAAGCCATGCTTGTTTTCTCATATGAGTGTAGAATTCACTTAAGACTGATCACAGGGGGTCTTGCAACTCCTGATAAGAATGTTTGGGACTTCACAAATTTTCCAAATATATTTCTATCAAAAACTAAAAGAATGTGTCCAGTTTGCAAGCTAAAAGCATACTTCACATATGGATGATGGACACACTCATAAGCTAGAAGTAGCAGGGCATATAAGGAGTTGTGTTTCTGGGAGCTGTGTTTGTACTCTATATTCAGTCATGAAAAAAAATACTCTCTATCAAGGTTGGTAGAAACAGTCATAGATAACTGGCTCCCAGAGTAAAGTTTGCCAAATTTCAGGTACAAGAATCCCAGCAAGTTAATTACTGCATCCATTACTCAGTAAATTGACGTCAATAAGCATTTATTATAGTGCTTACTATGTGCCAGGCATTTCCCTCAAAGAACTCACAGTCAAATGGGAGAGATAACTTGAAAGGAAGTATCTGCAATTAAGATACAGAAAAGATGCATGAGAAGGGAAGCACTAGCATTAATGGGCATCAGTAAAATCTGCTCATGGAAGATGGGATTTTAACTGGGACTTGAAGGGAACCAGGAAATACAAGGAAGCCGGAGACAGAGATGAGAGAAAGAGAAACTTTAGGCATGGGAGACTGTGAGTGAAATACATTGAGTGGAGTGTCATGTTTGAGAAACAGCAAGGGAGCTATTGTTACTAGATCATGAAATACCTGGAGGAGGTAAGGTGCAAGAAGCCTGGAATGGTGATAAGGGGCTAGGTTATGAAAGGCTTTAAAAAGCAATCAGATGATTTTATATTTGATTATGGAGGTAATAGGGAGCCACAGGGGGATGACATGGTCAGATTTGTGCTTTAGGAAGATCACTTTGATAACTGAGTGGAGAATGGACTGGGGTGAGGAGAAACTTGAGAGGGAGACCAATCATAAGGCTATTGTGATAGTCCTGGCATGAAATGAAGAGGGCTTACACCAGTGGTGGCAGTGTCAGAAGAGAGAAAGGGGCATATCTTAGAGATGCCGCAAAGGTAGAACTGTTGGGATTTGGCAACAGATTAAATTTGGAAAGTGAGAGGGAGTAAAGAGTCAGTCAGTCACTCAACAAGCACTTATCTGGTGTTTCACATGTGCCAGCAACTGTGCTTGAGATGCCATTTCAATGTAGCCAAAAGGTCTTGAAGTATAACTGAATTTGTAACTTTCAAGCCAGCCGTACTGAGTCTGTGTAGACATAGCCTAATAAGTAAATATACATTATAGTATAGTCCAGAGTATATAGCATATTAAGTATACAGTATTGAGGCAGCTCTACATAGTACAGTGAATAGAGCTCTTGATCTGGCATTAGGAAGACCTGAGTTCAAATTCAACCTCTAATACTAGCTTGTGCCCCTAGAAAGTCACATAACTGTTGTCTCATCAATTTTCTTATCTGGATGATGAGATAATAATAACACTGACTTCCTGGGATGATTTTGAGGATCAAGTGAAATAACATTTACAAAGAACTTTGCAAATCTTAAAGCGCTATATAATATAAATACTAGCTATTATTTTAGTGATTATTGCATATGTTGAGAACTTTGATATGTAGCTATTGTTTCTCTTTTAACAAATCAACACTAATCTGTTTTTAAAGGTTTTCCATTAAAAGGTGTAACTTTTTAAAATTTAGTTTCCTTCTTTGCAAAAGAAACTTTATTTAGGAAGAAATAAACCCAAACCCCTTATTTATCTATGCTACAATGTGACCAGATTACCTTGAAATGATTTCCCTTATTCCTTAGAGGAACTCATTTTTAATTCTTGGTATGGTCAGAACTAATATTATCAGAACTACTTAAGACTTATTTTGAGTTCTTGCGACTTTTGTGGGCTTTTAAAAAATGAAATTTTATGCTTCTATCCTGTTCAAAGTATCATCATAATTTCTAAAAGTAAATAATATTGGAGATTTCTACAGTACCTTTCACACTTGTCCAATGGGGTGGTCATGTTCGCATCTTCAGGGTAGAATATGAATGATAAAGATATGGCACAACAGTGTCTATTAATATCTGCCTATTATCTATCTATACATATCTATCGATGGACAAATAGACATATTTTAAAATCAGTTTTAGATTGGGTAAAAATTTACTCCTTTTTGAAATATAGAAAGGAATCTTGCATTCATTCAACCTTCTAATGAAATACTTTAAAGTTCATGTTTAAAATCATAATCTACTGAAATACTAATTCTTCTGCTAGAAATGGTTTTATTCATTTGCTTATTTAAAAAAAAAGAAGCAATAATACTTCCAGTACATTGTCCTTCAAATGAGTTCCCCTCTGCTTTGTCTTTGAGGCCTAATACGTAATTTGTCTTTTATAAGTTTCCAGAGATTGCCTACTTTTTAATCAGGGTTGATTTATTGATTTTCAAATTATAAGTGAGGGGATTATAGTTACAATCTATATGAACATTTCTCCTAAAAAGCACCAAGCAGCAGGATAACACATGTCCCAAAAATCTTTTGGTGCTGTAAGAGGAAACTGAGGATAATAACTTACTTCAAAGGAAAGAGACTTGTTTGCCTTTTGATTGTGCCCAGATAAAAACTAAAAGTGTGAATATAATAAGCGGAAGCTCTCCATATCCAGTTAGAGTCAATCATTAAGAAGCCTCTTAGAAGATAGATTACATTACTTCACTTTTGTCATGTTATGTAAAACGATATAACATGACATGGGAGTCAAGCTCCAAGGGGCTTACAACAGATGCCTTGTGACACAGTCTCAGATCCACAGCTGTTTACTTTGGAAGAGGTCCTGTGCTTGGGCCATGAGCTTTCTAGGTGTGCCTGGAAGCACAGAGAATATAAATGGCTACTCTGCCAGGATGATGTTGTAATGAACCAAAACATACTGAAACACACAAAACTGAGTAACTTCTTTCAAACTGGTATTCTTTTGGGCCAGTAAATGCCAAGTTAACTACTGCAGAGACACTGCAATGCACCACTACCATCTTTTTCTGGGGTACTTCAGATTTAAATTTTGTAGATATTCTAAAGATAGTCAAATCAGGACTTTGGAGAGAAATAAGGTCTCCAGTTATTTATGACTCAAAACATCCTTTTCTTATTAAGTCTAGTACATTAGTGATCTGTAATATTCTCAAATGGTTTTGAATGTTCCTTCTTTGTGATCTCCCTCCTTCTCCCCCCTTCATCCCTTTCTCCTTCATTCCTCTCTGTCTCTCCGTCCCTCCCTCCTTCTCGCTCTCTCTCTCTCTGTCTCTCTCTCTGTCTCTCTCTCTATGTCTCTCTCTCTTTCTCTGTGTGTGTGTGTGTCTCTCTCTCTCCCTCTTCTTCTCCCTCCCTCTCTCTCTCTCTTTCCCTTCTTCCTTTTCTCTCCCATGTTCCAAGCACATTGTTGATACATTAGTTATGCACTTACAAAATTTTTACATATATTCTAGTGGCCTGCATACAATTTTTCAGCTATAGCAAAAGGTGTTATAGAAGACAACTCCCCAATAACAGCAACAAGCATTATTATTTATCATATGCAAAATCCTTGTATTCTGCTGGGGTATATAAGGCAAAGATTGGACAATCCCTTCCCTCTCAGAGCTAACACTCTACTGGGGAATTGTACCTATGAATTCAGGTAAACCAATACAGAGTAATAGGGAAGAATGGGAACAAGCATTTATTAAGTACCTACTATATGCCAGGCACTGTGCATTTGAGTCTCACAATAACCCTGATAGGTAGGTGCTGTTATTACCTCCATTTTTTTTACTATTGAGAAAACAGAGGGAGACAGCAGCTAAGTGATTTGTATAGGGTCATATAGTTATTCTGAGGTCAGATTGGTCCTCAGGTCATCCTGATTCGAGGCCCAGTATCTATCCACTGCACAACCTAGCCAGTGGGGGAATTGCGGAATACACTAATAGCTGGCGGACTTGACAAAGGTTTCAAGTAGGTAGTGACATCTGAGGGAAGTTATGGATATTCAAAAAGTTGAGAGGTAGGGAAAAAATATTCCTGTACAAAGGCAGAGAAACAAGTGCAGGGAACAAGCAAGGAGGTCAGTTTGGTTAGAAGATAGAGGTGCTTGAATTTTATCCCAGAGGTGACAGTGAGGCACGAGTTCCTGCAGTAGGGGAGTGATATGGTCAGGCTTTGCTTAAGGGATATCTTGTTGACAGCCAAGTATAGGCAAGATTGTAAAGGAGAGAGAGAGGAAACAGGAAGCCTATGACAATAGCCCTGTGAGAGGTGATGAGGGAATGTCCTTAGTTTTCACAGAGGACCAATGGACGTTATAGGGTGATGTCTTAACTTGCATGTGAATTAGATTTAAGTGATGCAGAGTTTTACAAAGTCCTCAGCATCATTCTCTCTGCAAAAATCATTGAAGTCCAGTGGCAAGACACAAATCAGGATGACTGGCCATGGCCCAGGATGCAGTGGATGACCTTGGTGTCTTCGGTGTCTGACTAAGCTCCGAGTGTTCTATGGAGCCTACTTCAGCTGCCTTTATGGCTGTTGGGATAAATTCTTCTCATAATTAGGGCAGACACCCCTCTAACTGACTGATGGGCTTGAGGCCCTTCCGTTGCCTTCAACCTGGTTTAGCCTGTCTGCCAAGACGGTTTACTGGGGTGTGGCTGTTGTGCATGCTACAGCTACTTGGAGCCACGAGTGAGAGAGAGTTGTGTCTCAGGTAGACATTAAAGGTGGATGAGCAGCCATGAAAAGGGCTTGGCAGGTCCTCATACCAGAGGTGCTAGTCGTCTTTGAATATCTCATAGACCTCATGAACTAGGATGGTGACTGAGTGAAAGGAAAAATGTGGGAGAATATGAGAGATGTGCAGGTAGAATCAACAGATCTTGGAAATTAATTGAATATGGAGAACAATTGAGAGCATAATCAATGATGACTCTGAGTTTGCACACAGGCAGATGGGGAGACTGAAAGGATAGTAGTGTCCTCAACAAAAATAGGTAAGTTGTGCAGAAGGGACAAATTTAGAGGGTAGGACAAAGAGTTCTGTCCTAAGTTATAGAAAAGTGCTGCAATCTGTAGTGGGCCAAGTACCCACAAGGAAGAATAAAAATGGTAATGATAATACTAACATTTATGTAATACTTTAAAGTTTGTAAGATGTTATCACTCTGAGGCAATTACAGATCCTTAAAGTGGCACAGTGCCTGGTACATGAAAGATGATCAATAAACATTCTTTGGGTGGATAAGTTGGTGAATGAGTGATTGATCTTTTTCACTGTGGTCCATCAATACCCTTGTAGCCAATTTGCCTTACATTAATTTGCATTGTTAATGTACTTGTTACTTTGTAAAGATCTTTAAGTACTGGGTTTTAAGATAGTTGTATTGCCTTGAGTCTTCACCTCATTATTCATTGCTATTTAGTGTTTCTAGTGAAAATTTTAGGTGATTTCATGGGTCGCCATATCAAAATACGAATCCCCTAGTGGCCAACATGAAACATGGGAAATAGAAAATATAAAGATAACACTGACTTGTTTGTCTTGGCCTCAGATGGCAGAACTGGGAGCAAAGGGTGGAAGTCGGTAGTCGGTTTGGGCTTTGATGTATGGGAAAACTTCCTAATAATGGAATTTATTCCATTACGGAATTAGTTGCCTTAAGAAGTGGTTGTTAGTGGTGACTTCCCAAATCATTGCGTGTGTATTTTGTATGTATACTATATGTATTTATCTGTAAACGTGTTATATCCTCCAAAAGAATGTAAGCTTCATAATAAAGGGACTATCTCATTTTGCATCCTTAGTGTCTAACACAATGCCTGCTGAGCAGTGGCTTCTCCCTCAATGGAAGGTTTTCAAGCAAAGGCCAGAAGACTGATGCGGCTGCTGTGGAGGGCTACTTTTCCTGGTATAAGTTGTATTGGATAGATAATTACCTTCCATTTCTAAGATTCTTTGAAGGCTCACCCAGAGAGCCAGGGTTTTTAACTATTTAAACAGATTGGCAAGATTGGAGATGAAGCATATTAGAATTTAAGAATCTAAGGATCAGTGCCATATCAATCAAGCTACCAAAAATTATTTAATAGAGCTAGAAAAAATAATAACAAAATGCATCTGGAAGAACAAAAGGTCAAAAATATCAAGAAGATCAATTAGAAAAACCATGAAGGACAGTGGCCTTGCACTACCAGATCTCAAACTGTATTACACAACAATCTGTACTGGCTAAGACACAGAGTAGTGGATCAGTGGAAGAGATTAGGTACACAATACCCAGTAGTAAATGACCAAAGTAATCTAGTGTTTGATAAATGCAAAGATCTAAACTTTTAAAACAAGAACTCACTATGTAACAGAGTGTAAGGGCAAGCAAAGTGGGACTTTTTGTTGTCTTTTGTTTTGGAGTGCTTCTTAGCACTAAGGCAATTGAATGTCTTTGATTGAGACTTGTTTGTAGAAAGGGCCACACCCTTTTGCTAATTAGGTCACAAGAGGTGTGAAACCCTTGAGAGGTGCTCTGACCCTGAAGAAGCATATAGATACTCAGAGCTTAGCATTTAATTTGGGGCTCTCACTCCCTGGAAGAGTGTTGATGTAGAGACTCTGGGTAGCCACTGGAGCCCAGGCTTTGAAGAAAACCCAGATGTTGGTGCTTCTCTTAGACAAAGCCTGTCTGTTCAATTCTGTTATTTGATATCTGTTGATATTTTCTGTTTGTAATTTCTGTTTGTATTTGCTCTGAAATTCAGGGTGCTAATTTTTCCCCCTAAATTAAGTGAATGATAGATGTATGCTTGATCAAAGTGGGTTTGTAAACCCCTTTAAGTTGCTTTCCTTAGGAAAGCAGATCAAAGAACCTATGCTAGCAGCTGGTGTTATTGGCCTTACACAGCCACAGGAGTGCAAATAGCATTATTGTTACACAAAGATTGCTGGGAAAACTGGAAAGCAGTTGGTCAGAAACTAAGTATAGACCAACATCTCACACCATATACCAAGATAAGGTCAAAATGGGAAAAGATTTAGACATAAAGGGTGACATAAACAAATTAGGGGACCATGGAATATTTTACCTGTTAGATCTATGGATAAAGAAAGAATTTATGATTGAATGAGAGGGCCATGGGAAGTAAAATGGATAATTTTCATTACATGAAATTAAAAAAGGTTTTGAACAAACAAAACCAATGCAGCCAAGATTAGAAGGAAAGCAGGAAGCTGGGATTTTTTTTACAAATTTCTCTGATAAAGGTCTTATTTCTCAAATATATAGAGAACCGAGTCAAATTTATAAGACTACATGTCATTCCTCAATTGGTAAAATGATTGAAGGATATGAACAGGCAGGTTTCAGAAGGAGAAATCAAAGCTATCTATAGTCATATGAAAAAATGCTTTAAACTATTATTGATTAGAGAAACGTAAGTTAAAATAACTCTGAGGTGCCACCTCACACCTATCAGATTGGCTAATGTGATAAAAAAGGAAAACAACAAATGTTGGCAGAAAAATAGAGACACGAAAGCACTGTTGGTCAATTTACGAACTGATCCACCTATTGTGGTGAGCAATTTGGAACTATACCAAAAGACCTATAAAATCATGCAGACCCTTTGGCTCACTAATACTACTACTAAGCCTGTACCCCAAATAGGTCAAAAGGAAAGGAAAAGGATTTGTATGTACAAAAATATTTATAGCACCTCTTTTATATGGTGGCAAAGAATTGAAAATTGAGGGGATGCCCATCAGTTGGAGAATGGCTGAACAAGTTACTAGATATGATAGTGGTGGAATACTATTATAGTATAAGAAATAACTAGTAAGTTGGTTTCAGAAAAAAAAACCTGGGAAGACATATAAATTGATGCAAAGTGAAGTGAGCAGAACCAGGAGAACATTGTACACAGTAACAGCAATATTGTATAACGATCAGCTGTGAATGACTTTGTTATTCTCAGCAACACAACAATCCAAGACAATTCTTAAGCACTTATGATGAAAATGCTATAGAAACAGTACTGATGTAGTCTGAATGCAGATTGAAGCATACTTTTTAAACCTTATTTTTCTTTTAATGTCTGTATTTTCTTTTACAACATGGAAATATGTTTACATGATTCCATATGATTCCACACATTCCATAATCTACATCAAATTGCTTGCCTTCTCAAGGAGGGGTATTGGTGGGAGGGAGGGAATTTGGTACTCAAAATTTTAAAAATGAATGTTAAAATTGTTTTTATATGTAATTGAGAAAAAATCAAAATGATTTTAAAAAGAATCTAAGGATTAGTCATTCAGCATGTCAGTAGGTATTCAGAAACTGTAGAAAAACACCACCACCAATCATCAGGGAGTTCTTTACTGAATTAAGAAACAGCATGTCAGTCAGTCAATAAGAATTTATAAAGCAGTAAGTTCCAGGCCCTGAGCTAATTGCTGGGAATACAAAGATAAAAGATAGTCCCCTCTTTCAAGGAGTTCATAGCCTAATGGGAGAGAAAATGCAGGATCATAGTTCTTTGAGACAAAAGAGACTTTTTGTTCAACCTTCTCATTTTATAGATGAGAAAACCGAGGCCCTAGCTTATGACTTGCCTGAGGTCACAGAAGTAATAAGCAAAATTTGAATCCATGTGCTGTGACTCCAGACCCAACCCTCCTTCCATTGTGCCATGCTGCTTGGGAGGAAAATCAGTTCCTAGTGTAAAAAGTAGATCTAATCTGATAGTTTTCAGGAGCAAGCAGTGGTAGGATCACTCCTGTAAGTTGATAAGCTACAGAGAAGAAACAACATGGAAGTACTATTTTGGAAGGAATTCTTGATTAGGTAGGGTTGGAATTGATGGCCATTGGGGTATCTTCCAATTCTGAAACCTTGTGATCCTTTCTTCTTCCTGGGTATACAGTGCCTCCATATAGTAAGTACTTAAAATGTTTGTTGATTAGTGAATGTATTGGGTACTTGTATATTTTATATATGCAGGGATAAGGTATAGGGGCTGGACCTGTGATTTTATTGGTATAAGGAAAGCCTAGATGAAGCATTCCTCTTTCTGTCAATGTAGGGTGGCACCTCCTCTGCAATTTGTGGTTTAGAGAATTGCCTAGAGCACTGAAAAGTTAAGGGAGTTGTCTTGGTATGTGTCAGAGAGAGGAACTGAACAAAGTCTTCCTGGCTCTGAGGTGTAATATGCCTTCCCTGCCCCACACATGCATATATTTGTGAATCCCCAGATGGTAGGCTCAGTGAGAATTTTGAAGATATCTTTTATTTCTTTCTCATCTTGCCAGTGTCTGATGTACAACGAGTTCTCAATAAATCATATTGACTCACTAGCTGATATAGAGAGAACATTGTTATCGGATTTGAAGTAAGCTGGTTTGGTAACCATCAGCTCTTGGGTCCCTGGAGAAGACAAAAGTGTATTTAAATTCATATTTCTCACTATGTTTATTTCGTACTTTTCCACTTTCTTAGGTTGTCCACACTATTGTTTGGACAAATCTATCAACACACTAAGGGGGGGGGTAACAATTTTTAAAAAACATTATTATTATTAAATAAGATTTCATGCTTGATCAAACCACACCCAATGGGGCCTCACCCAAAGCAGCTTATATATGTTATTAGCCTTAGGAATGTTAAGGGTTTTCTATTCAGTCCCTGTTGGCCTGTCCTATGACGCAAACAGTGACTCTGAATTAAAGCTGTAATATATGGTTTAGCCTCTTAACAGTTTGTGATGTCATCTTTTCTGTGGTAAGAAAAACAAATGCTGTCATATTTTGTATTTGAGACTCCTACAAGCCAGCTTCAAGAGATTAAATATGTGCATTACTCTCACATTGTCCCTTAATGCCATGGCAGTAGCTGCCAGTAAAATATTATAACTTCATGCAGTTTTCAGTAAACAGTGTTTTAAAATGGAGAGATAAATCCTTTGATAAGTTATAATCCCCAAGAGACATCATGTATATTATAGTGGAAATAGCACTGGATTTTTGTCTAGAGGACTTGGGTTAACATCCTAGCTCTGGTTCCTCCTAGTTGTATGACAGCAGGAAAGTCACTCTCCAAGTACGCTTCATATACCAAGCACGTTTCATTTACAAGGTGAAGGGTTTGGACTAGGTATTCTCCAAGATCTCTTACAATTAAACCTTGTGATCCCTGCAGAAAACCTGGATGAAACCTTAACCATTAAGTATGAATATTATGTCTTAGGGCTTTGTTTATCCCATATCAGGTAATAATTGTATTTATAACTTCAGGAACCAGAAATACAGTAGCTAAAACATTTTTAAGCCAAACATGGTACACCCATATGAATTCAGGATAGAATCAGGCAGTGCTTGAAAGTTCTATTTTTATTGTTTACTTCTTCGGAAATATGATTTTCAGGCATTCTTGTTAAGATATAAGCACATCGCTTTATGTTTCCCATCATTTTTTATTATGCACATAATCTACTCATTCATAACTCTTACACTCATATATTTATAGAATCATGTTGAATCTGTTTAAATCGTGTCAGATTTTTAAATGTATAAAATTCACCTACATATATTTTCCTCGAACAGAGTGTGATACTCATCTTGCCAAAAATGAACAGCTTGTTTCAGTGAACAGCTTTATTCTGGAAGAATCAAGCTAACCATTGGGGAATTTCCTTCCTGGTCATTTTTATACTTCCATGATATTGCCTAAGGGGAAAAATTATGTGAAGCTTAGAAATGATAAAAAATGGATCTTCCTTTTCCCTCCTTTTAGATATTTGGTAAAAAATGTAGCTTCACTTTGGCATTGAATAGATGACAACATGAATCAAACTCCTTGAAATTTAAGGAGCAGGGATTGCTTCCTTTTTGTTTTTGTCTAATGCCTAATATAATACTTTGTGTATAGAAGCTCTTAATACATGCTTGTTGAGATTCTGAATACTATGAGGCCCTCTTTTCCCCTAGTTCCTCCACTAAAATCCTTTCCAGTGACTAAGAGGGACTTTTGAGTAGAGACTAGAAATCTGACCTCAAAGTAAGAAAGACCTGGCTTCCAGTTCTACTACCTCTGACACACAGTGGCTGTTTGACCATAGAAAAGATACTTAGCTTTATAATGTTAGAGAAACTCTAAATCTATTATTTCTGGAGATGGTGTCAATCTGCAGAGGTCCCATTCTCCCTATTAATAAAATCCCAGGTCCAGTCCCTATTCTTTAATGACTCATTGTAGTATGCAAATGATTTGGAGTTTTCTAAGGCACAGCAAGGTGGTGCAATGTTTAGAGTCCTGGGTCTGGAGTCAGGAAGACTCATCCACCTGAGTTCAAATCTGGCCTCAGACACTTACAAGCTGCATGACTCTGGGCAAGTGACTCAACCCTGTTTGTCTCAGTTTCCTCATTTGTAAAATGAGCTGGAGAAGGAAATGGCAAACCCTTCCAATATCTTTGCCAAGAAAACTCCAAATAGGGTCCCAAAGAGTTGGACACAACTGAACAACAACAAGGCTATGCCAGTAAAGCATGAGCTCTGCCAAGTCCTATCAATTGGGAAAGACGTTAACTATGGGGCAAGTGGCTGACTATCTTTTATTCAGGAACAAGCCTGGACAGATTCAGAGAGATTTACCACCAAAATGGTTGATCACCAAATGATGGGTTCTTTTGGTCAAAGTAACTCTTTTTAAAAAAAAAATTATTTATTTAATATATTTAGTTTTCAGCATTGATTTTCACAAGAGTTTGAATAACAAATTTTCTCCCCATTTCTACCCTCCTGCCCACTCCAAGATGGCATATATTCTGGTTGCCCCGTTCCCCAGTCAGCCCTCCCTTCTGTCACCCCACTCCCCTCCCATCCCCTTTTCCCTTCCTTTCTTGTAGGTCAAGATAAATTTCTATGCCCCACTGCCTGTGTATCTTATTTCCTAGTTGCATGTAAAAACTTTTTTTTTGTTTTTGAACATCTGTTTTTAAAACTTTGAGTTCCAAATTCTCTCCCCTCTTCCCTCCCCACCTACCCTTCCTAAGAAGGCAAACAATTCAACATAGGCCACATGCGTATCATTACATAAAACCCTTCCACAATACTCATGTTGTGAAAGACTAACTATATTTTGCTCCTTCCTAACCTATCCCCCTTTATTGAATTTTATCCCTTGACCCTGACCTTTTTCAAAAGTGTTTGTTTTTGATTACCTCCTCCCCCTATCTGCCCTCCCTTCTGTCATCCCCCCTTTTTTATCTTCTTCCTCCTCCTTTCCTGTGGGGTAAGATACCCAATTGAGTGTGTATGGTATTCCATCCTCAGGTCAAATCTGATGAGAGCAAGTTTCACTCATTCCCCCTCATCTGCCCCCTCTTCCCTTTCTACAGAACTGCTTTGTCTTGCCACTTTTATGCGAGATAATTTACCCCATTCTATTTCTCCCTTTCTCCCTCTCTCAATATATTCCTCTCTCATCCCTTAATTTGATTTTATTTTTTAAGATATCATCCCTTCATGTTCAACTCACCCTGTGTCCTCTGTCTATATATATATATACGTATATATACATATATATACACATACATATACACACACATATATATATATATATATACACACACATATGTATATTCCCTTTGGCTACCCTAATACTGAGGTCTCATGAACCATACACATCATCTTTCCATGTAGGAATGTAAACAAAACATTTCAATTTTAGTCAGTCCCTTATGATTTCTCTTTCTTGTTTACCTTTTCATGCTTCTCTTGAATATTGTGTTTGAAAGTCAGATTTTCTATTCAGCTCTGCTCTTTTCACGGAGAAAGCTTGAAAGTCCTCTATTTTATTGAAATTCAATATTTTGCCTTGGAGCATGATACTCAGTTTTGCTGGGTAGGTGATTCTTGGTTTTAATCCTAGCTCCATTGACCTCTGGAATATCATATTCCAAGCCCTTTGATCCCTTAATGTAGAAGCTGCTAGATCTTGTATGATTCTGATTGAGTTTCCACAATACTCAAATTGTTTCTTTCTGGATGCTTGCAGTATTTCCTCCTTGATCTGGTAGCTCTGGAATTTGGCAACAATATTCCTAGGAGTTTTTTGGGGGATCTTTTTGTGGAGGTGATATGTGGATTCTTTCAATTTCTATTTTACCCTCTGGTTCTAGAATATCAGGGAAGTTCTCCTTGAAAATTTCTTGAAAGATGATATCTAGGCTGTCTTTTTTGACCACGGCTTTCAGGTAGTCCAATAATTTTTAAATTATCTCTCCTGGATCTATTTTCCAGATTAGTGGTTTTTCCAATGAGACAGTTCACATCGTCTTCCACTTTTTCATTCCTTTGGTTCTGTTTTATAATGTCTTGATTTCTCATAAAGTCACTAGCTTCCACTTGCTCCAATCTAATTTTTAAGGTAGTATTTTCTTCAGTGGTCCGTTGGACCTCCTTTTCCATTTGGCTAATTCTGCCTTTCAAGGCATTCTTCTCCTCATTGGCTTTTTGGAGCTCTTTTGCCATTTCGAGTTAGTCTATTTTTTGAGGTGTTGTTTTCTTCAGTATTTTTTCGTATTTTTTGGGGTCTTCTTTAGCAAGTCATTGACTTGTTTTTCATGGATTTCTCACATTATTCTTATTTCTCTTCCCAATTTTTCCTCTACTTCTCTAACTTGCTTTTTCAAATCCTTTATGAGCTCTTCCATGGCCTGAGACCAGTTCATGTTTTTCTTGGAGGCTTTTGATGTAGGCTCTTTGACTTTGTTGACTTCTTCTGGCTGTATGTTTTGGTCTTCTTTGTCACCAAAGAAAGATTCCAAAGTCTGAGACTGAATCTGAGTGCATTTTTGCTGCCTGGCCATGTTCCCAGCCAACTTACTTGACCCTTGAGTTTTTTGTCAGGGTATGACTGCTTGTAAAGAGTACTTTGTTCCAAGCTTGAGGGGATGTGCTGTTGTTTTCAGAGCTGTTTCTATACAGCCAGCTGTGCCACACCAGCACTCCTCCTTCCCCAAGAACCACCAATCTGGACCTGACTTAGATCTTAAGCAGGCTCTGCACTCCTGCTCTGATCTGCCACTTAATTCCTCCCACCAGGTGGGCCTGGGGCCAGAAGCAACTACAGCTGTAGTTCTGTAGTTGCACCACCCCCACTGCCTCCAGGCCGGTGGCCTAACCTCGAACTCCTTTCACTCTGTCTCTGCAGCTTTTCCCACTTTCTCTGTTGTCTTTGGTGTTTGTGGGTTGAGAAATCTGGTAACTGCCACAACTCACTGATTCAGGGCACTAGGGCCTGGTCTGCCCAGTTCCTAGTTTGGTTGGTCTTGCCACTGCCCACACTGGACTCTGCTCCCCTCAGCTCCCAGCTTCATGCACGATAGACCTCATCCAGCAACCATCCAGGTGGTCCTGAGCTGGAGCCCTGCTTCCCTCTGCTATTTTGTGGGTTCTGCAGTTCTAGAATTTGTTCAGAGCCATTTTTATAGGTTTTTGGAGGGACCTGGCGGGGAGCTCACACAAGCCTCTGCTGTCCAGCTGCCATCTTGGCTCCATCCCCAGTCAAAGCATCTCTTGAAAATCAAGATCCTGTTGACCTAAGGTCCCTAATTCTTGTGGGGGAATCCCTACAACTGTGTGCTCAAGGAGAATGCACTCTGAGAAGGTAGTCTTGGTTTTCCTTTCCTTTTGCTTTATTTTTCCCTTTTTTTGAGAGGGTTGAAGAAAGCCTTTTGCAAGCACCAAGATAAACAATAACTTATGATTTTGTAAAATATCAGCTTCTTAAGTTTATTGTCCTGCATTCAGAAACATGGAAGAATGTTACTTTCCTACTTTTTAATGAAGTGTGTCATATAGAGTTTTCCCCAGACTTCAAGTTACTAGAGAGCTATCCAAGATTTGGGACTATTGACTTTGCCAAAATCATTCCAGTTCCTTTGCTGGGGACAGCAAATATTTAGGGGAAAGTATGAAGGTAGGGATTTCTACCTCAATTAATGGAAACACAGGTCAGGATTTCAGAATTGATTTGATCAATTAATGGTACATAAAAGTTTCTCTGGGGTTAACTCTAGAACCCTAAGAGGAGAAAAAGTTAGCACCATCTGGGATTCTGTCCGAGTTAGTGAACCAAGAGAGTGTGCAACACTATGTGGATATACCAAAGTATAGAGGCAGTATCATTTAGGTATCAGTTCAGTGGAGGAAATAGCAATACCAGTGACGTCATGGACATCCAATGAGTATCCAATAAACACTTGAAATATGCAAGGCCTTGTTTTAGTTGCTGGGTCCATTAAGATATAAAACATGAAGGCCCTGCCCTTTAGGAATTTACAATTGAGGAACATATGGCATTTCTAGGTAAAATATAATACAAAGTAAAGTATGATGGAGGTAACGTTGAGATCTGGGCAAAAAGTGAGGCAGGCAACTGTTTCAGCAAAGGAGAACTTTTTAAGTATTGAAATATTTTTCCAGCTATAAGATAAACTTCATAAGGAATAGAGGAGAAAGTAAGGAATACAACTGCTTTTTCATAACAAAAACTTCATCATATTTCCCACGGAAATTGAAACTATTCTCTTCAAAATTAACTGTAATTGCCAAGTCTAAAGTGCTTTTCTCACTATTCATCCTTCTTAATTTTTCTGTAATATTTGATACTGTTGAGCACGTTTTCCTCCAGGATAGGTTTTTGTGATGCTGCTCTTTCTTGGTTTTTCTCCTACCTGATTGTTCCTTCTCAGGCTTCTTTGTTACATCTTCCATATCACTCCCACTAACTATGGGTTTCCCTTGAGGTTCCTTTTTCTTCCTTCTGTATCCTCTCTCACTTGGTCCTATCATCAGCTCCCATGGGCTCAAGGGTCATTTCTTTGCAGACAATTCCCTAACTGCCTGTTGGACATTTCAAACTGTAAGTTCTACTGACACCTGAAACTTATCCAAAATCAGAATTGTTTTCACCTTAAAACTTACTCCTCTTCTAAGTGGTTGAGGCATTCCCACCTTTCCAGTCATCCAAATGTGCAACCTCAGTGTCATCCTCTGCTACTCTCACTCATCCCATGTAGCCAATAAGTTGCTGAACTTAGTCATTTCTTTTCCACAATATCTCTTGGAGAGGTCTCCTTACTCTCATTCACAGAGCTACCCCCTTACTTCAGGATCTCATTGCTTCCACTCACATGGTTGTGATAACCTCCTAACTATTGTCCTTGCCTTCAATCTATCTCTAATCCAATCAAACTGTTGTCCTTCTCTTACCTTCCTCTGAACTCTCACTGACATGTGCTGGCTCCAAGCAGAACTAAAATTTCACCGGGTATCTGGTTGCTGAAAAAGCTCTAACTGGTTTTATTTTTTAGTTTCTACTTTATCTTTATATAATTGTATCCTCTTAAGACATCTCAGCTTAGGTACATTGACATTTGGACCAATGTGGTACTTTTTTTTGGTAACTCTAATGACAACATAACATACATGAAAGTGTGTGTTGTTTTATGGTATGCTTCTCCCCTCTGTTAGACTACAGAATGAAAGCTCTTTGAGGTCAGAGTGATTCATTTTTGGTCTTTTCATCTCTAGCACCTTCCACAGTGCATAGCATATAGTAGGGTGCTAACCTAAAGGCCTGTTGGGGACAGGAATTCTTTCTTACTCATCTTTCTCTCTTTTGGGAAACATCTTGTCTGAGAAAAGCCTCTAATGAAGCTTTTTGCCATACAGAATAAAATGCTTTCTTAAAATCAGCAAGAGCACAATAGAATTTTCATTTCCATCCACATTTTAGTTAATAATGTGGCTTTAAAGACGTAGTTTGCTATAGAAAATTACCTGAAAAAGCTGGCTTATTCCTTTCTCATGTTTTCATTGGTGCAGACCTATAGAAAATGAAGATGGCACAGTACCATGGGGCATAGTGGTAAAGCAATGGACTTCCAGGTCAGGAAGATGAATGTTCAGATCCTCACACTTACTAGCTATGCGACCTGGACAAATTCATTTAACCTCTCTGAGCCTCAGTTTCTTCATCTGTAAATCTGTAAAATGAGTAGGGTGGATTTAATCTCTAAAATCCCATTCAGCTTTAAATCTATGAATCTATAACTACAAAGCATCCTCAGTGAAATCCAAAGATGAAAAACATAGGTCTGATCATCTACATTTGATAAATAATCACTCAGATTATGTTATGCGTTTCAATAGGCAGTCTGTTAAATCAATCCACCAGTATGAGTATCTTGAGTAAATGGTGAAATTAAGTAATTTGCTGAGTCCAGAAGTGAGATAGAAAATAAGCTGTATTTTATTTTGGAAATTGCATAGCAATTCAATGATTCTAAAGACTGATGTATTTGATGGTGCTATGTGGCTGAGAATCAAATACCATGATCTCAGAAAAATTGAAATTGTAAATAGCTCCAGACAATGTAAAGATACATTGGTGTAAACAGGCTTTTTAGCATATTACCAATAAAGCCTTGTGGGGCACAGAGGCTAGGATAGAAAAGACATGGTTGAGAATACACGATTGAAAAGGTAGGCAGGTCACATATTAAGAAAAAGGGACAAAAAAGGATATTCTAAGAGGTGCATTGGCACCCCAAAGATGTTAAAAATAATCCAAGAGGAAAGTCTTCACCACTTTGAGTAAATACTGTATTGGAGGAAAAAAGGAAAAAGAATTTAATAGGATAAGAAAGCATGGAGGGATTGTGATCTTTACCTATGGAGAAGGTATATATATATTTCAAAGAAATCATAGATTCATTAAAGTATCTTTCTCAGAGCCTAGTATAGTGTTTTGCAACTGTACAGTAGAGACTCAATAAATGTCTATTGAACCAAAACTTTACTCAAAACTCCTTTCCATTGCCACACATCCTTAAGATCTCTAACGCTAAAATTCTGAGTCTCAGCTTTGACTGACCAACATTAATCTGATGATTTCTGTAGTCCATGATGTATTTGCTTAGTCATTTCAGTCATGTCTAACTCTTTGTGACCCCATTTGGGGTTTTCTTGGCAAAGATACTGGAATGGTTTGCCGTTTTCTTCTCCAGCTCATTTTACAGATGAGGAAACTGAGGCAAACACGGTTGAGTGACTTGCGCAGGGTCACACAGGTAGTATAATCAAGAAATGATCACAGAATGAGTAAATCAATGAATTCTGAGAAGAAATGCATTATTACACCACATTTAGGCATCATTTTGCAATGTATGAAATCCTAAGTCAAAATTGAAAACTCCACTGTGACATCATTCTGTTAATCTCTTGTTTAAGATATTTATAACAATATTACAGTGGAACTGACCTCAAGACATTGTTTCTCTAAATGTGAAACGATACTCAGTTTTCATGGAACTTAGTAACATGGCAATTATGAGGAGCATATGTTTGTACACCAATGAAAATAGCAGGGCCCAAATACTCACTATATGGGATTATCTAAAATTGGTGCTTGACTTAGGAGTCAGAAAATACTTCCATGTATGTGAACCTGTTTCCTTTTCTGTAAAATGAAGTTGGATTGGATAATCTCTATGAAGTCTCTTCCAGTTCTGACGTTTCATGAGTCTATAATTCTGACCTGCCTACATATCCTCCAGGAGGAGGTGAGGAAAAGCACTTACAAATGGTGCCTCCCCTCTGTTATTTATTTTCCTGTTTATCCTATATAGAGCTTGCTTTGTCTATCCTTGTTTGCATGTGGTCTCCCCCGTGGCTTGCAAGCTCCTTGAAGGAAGAGATAATCTTTTTACCTTTTTTTATATCCCCAGCCACTGAGCATAGCATCTGAAGTATAGTAGGCACTTGACAAATGTTTATTGATTGCTATATAAATATGAATTATCGTCTCTCAGCCAGCTGCTTGATTTCTAGCTTCCTACATTAATGCCCTAAGTGATTAGAAAGTAAAGATGTTAACAGTTATAATTTCATGCTGTGTTCACTAAGGTATCATACCCTAGTAATTTCACAAATGTTATTTGATGAGGATTCTGATAACAGGATTTGACTGAATTTAAGGGCAGCCTTTTCTCAGTAACCTTCCTAAAGTTTGGAAGGGGGAGGGGTGGGGTGGTAATACAGGGTGGAAAAAAAGACTGGAGGAGGAATGGTAATTTACCTTACTGTAAAGATGAACGATAAGGATGACTCTAAAACTCTAGTTTTCTAGAAGCAAAAAAAAAAAAAAATTGTCTTAATAGCTGACCAGAGACTGTGTTGCCATAATATCTTTGTGTAATTAAACAAACCATAACAATGCAGGATTGGAGTAGGTGGCTCATTATCTCTGGCAAATTTGCCAAAGCAACCTAGTCTAGGAAAACAACCGCCTATAGATGACTTTTCTGCATCCTCTGGGATACTTTCACCAGAAGTACCTGCACCTGACAAGTCAATTTCATTCCTACATTCCCCCTCAACCCCCCAGAGCTGTGGGTTCTCGTGGGACATACCCACGTGTTTTTTTCTAATTAGGGGAGACTTATGAGCTACCTAATATTCTCTTTCCCTTTTCCCACCCCCGCTGCAAAATTACAATTGCCAGCTTGTGGCGAGCTCTTGAAAAATGAAGAAGTGAGAGAGTCTGGGGGTATATACAAATAACTCACACCAGCCTAATCCCAGGATTTTCAAGAAGGGCGAAAGGAGACGTCGACGGCTTGCAAGGCATACTTAATTCAGGACTGCTTCGTAAAAAACAAAGCAACATGCTTTTCTGTTCTTCCCTTCTTTTTAACAAGATGGGGAAAATAAGCTCAATAAATGGGGAGCCATGTGCTTGTCTTCTGAAATGTACACGCCGGCTGCTACCCCAGGCTGACCAAAGTTTTAGTTCCCCGCCTTCAGCCGCCTGACACAGAGTAGGGGAGGAGCAGGAGCCGGGAAGGGGGGGGGGGGAGTGAGCGCGCACCATCCCGAGCCAAGACAAGCAACACATTCACAAATAACACCCCCCACTTCCACCCCCACCCCCACGAGCTACCATTCAAACCAGCCTCTCTCCCCAGCCACACTGACAGTGTCCGCACCGCCACCCGGCCAGGGCGCAGCGCCAGGGCGCACGGAGCCCGAGCCTTGCCCAAGCCCGAGCCGGAGCCGGAGTCCAGGCGGCTGTTGCGGCAGCCGCACAAGGATCCCCAGCGCCAGCCAGGGGGAGCTGAAAGGAGCCGTCTCCGCGACACCGCGGAACGAGAGGAAGGAGCGGTTTAGGGGAGGGGGGCTCCGCTGACACTCCCCTCCTTCGGCGGCCAGTCCGCCGGGGTGGAGGGCGACCATGGCACTGGCAGTGGGGCCGCGGCGCCGGGGGAGCCTGGCCCCCATCCTCTTGGGCACCCTGTGTGTCCTCATCATCGCCGGACAGGTAGGAGCCACGCTCATGCTTTCTTTCCCCTGCCTTCCTCCCTTCCTCCCCCGGGTTCCTCTTCCTCGAAGTTTTCTGCTCAGGTGTCAGTGTGAGCGGACCATGATTTGGTGCGGGAGCCTCTCTCTCCCTTCTGCCCCGTGGCTGGAGTTCCCTCTGCTCTGAGCCGCTCCGTGTCCTGTCTAAGCACAGCTGGGACCAGCTAGGTGACCAGACACTGCCGCTGGCCCGTGGAGCGCGGGGGCCTGGGGGTCAGACTGTTCCTGTGGCCGTTTGCTTCCAGCCTTTGCACCAGGTGCCTCCAGAGCCCGCTGCTGCCTGCCGGTGTCCTCGCACAGTCCCAGCCCGCCTCCTGCCCGCTGGAGCGGACGCGGGGCCCGAGGGGGAGGCGCCTGCTGGTCAGGGAAGCCCGCCCGCCTGCCTCTCTCTCCTTCTGCCAACTGCCCCCTGGCGCTTTGCTTTGCTTCACCTCTCCCTCGGGGAGCCCCCTCTGGGCGGCGCCCTAGCTGCAATCCCAGCCCTCGCTCTTGATCCGTTCTGTTCTGGGATGGCCCCTCACCTGGTCGGGATCATGAGTATTTAGGGTCGCTACCTTCTCGTCCGCAGGTGTGCTTCTTCACCCCCCGCCCCCCTCCCCCCGCCTTCTTTCTCCTCACAAAGAGGAAATGGATTCATTCAGGAATACCGTCCCAATATCTCAACGTTAGTGGACAAGGGTGGGTGGGATGGAGAATGGGCGTCAAAGCAAAGGTGACCTCTTCCAGGTGGAGATGAGAAGAGACCAAAGCAATTTAAACGTCAGGGATCTTAATCTAACTGTTGTTTCCCTTCCTCTCCGTGTCCGCACTGGATTTTCACCAATCAGCAGGAGGGAATCCTTTTCACCTATTCTCCTAGCTAGCAAGTGACTACATACTTGGCGTTACCAGGGTCCCCAGGCTGCTACCCGGCCTGGCCAAGCCGAGTCAGTGTTACTTTTCAATGTGTACACTTTACACATACCTGCAGCGTTGAGAATATGCCCTGTGGAGAGCATACGCTATTAACAATTTGCTTAGTCATGGATTGTTATCGTACCTGAGAGCTGCTTGAGGAGAAAACGAGGAAAATGGTTGGGCAGGTGGATCTTGGGCCTTTTTTTTTTTTCCTTTGCGAGGCAGGTTATCTCTGTGACCAAAGCAAAATTACTCTTGCACTTCGGGCACAATACAGTCAGCGTTATCACCAAACAGCCTCTATTTCCTACTGCCTGGTTGGGGAAACCATCAGGGTGGGGGGTGAGGTTAGCCTTCTCCCACTTTCATAATTTCTGTTCTTTAAAAAAAAATATCACATACTAGTAATTACACTTTCAAACCTTTACTTTGTAAAGTAAGGTTCATAAGTAGAATAACACTAGAGATATTCAATGTCTTGATGATGTTGAGTAAGAGCAGTAAGACGTATCATAACTACAGGAAGAAAGTTTGCCCGTAACACATGTGCTCTGTATTAGTGGAAGAAAAGCCATTTTACTTTATCTGTTGTCCGATGTATCCCGTAGTTAAGCATTTTTTTTTCCATTTTGCCCCTTCATCTGATCAGTGGTCAGTCTTTTTTTTTTAATTAGAATCATAGAAATGTTAGAGATGTGAAAGGATTGGCAGCCAACATTCTAAACCATTCAAAAGAGAAAAAAAAAAAAACTTTCAGTCCGGGAAGCAGAAGAAGGAGCTGAAGAATAGGTTACTATAGTACCTCAGTACTGTTGCTATCCTTCCTCAGTGGGACTCAGCTGTGCCTAGTCCTTTTTGTCCCTCCCTACTTCCTCTGTTCAGACCTGCTTTGAACCAATCAGAGTTCTCTTGGCATCAAACTCTGTACCACCTTACCCAGCTTTGCACACCTGTTCTTTCTTGCTCTGATTCTCAACCAGCTTTCTTCTTTCTGGGTGCGGATGATGAAAGCAATTTTGCCCCCCTCCCCCCTTTTGAGGAAGTAGTTTATTGTTTAATTCCAAATGGATATTTCTTGTTATACTGTATAAGCCTGCTTTCCACATGTGAGGAGCCTGACTAAACTTGTCAGGGGAGGAATAGAAAATTGTTTAAGTAGTAGATGGGCTAGGTATCCTAGTGGAATGCAAGAAAGTATTCTTTGCTTTCTTGTGCTCAGTAATTAACTCTCAGTTGACATTGTTACTTGATGTAAGTAGCTAGTATTAACCACAGTGTCTAATTTCCCCAAGATTGTTCCCATATGGGTGTTATGTTTCCTAAATAAAGATCAATTGTTTTACTAGAAACTGTCCTCAGCCTAAGGATAGATAGTACTACCAGCAGAATAAACCACCCTCACCTAACCATCATGCTTTTTGAGTCCAAAGTGGTTCAAAATTAGTTTGATAGAGTGCTTTCTTCCTTAGATATGCTTTGAGTGGTGTTTGAAGCAAACCCCTTAGTAAATGCAGGGATTATTACTAGAATTAATTGATCAATCTGGCAAGTGTAGTGGACATTGCAAAGTTATCTAGTGACCTAGCTGAACTTTATTCTTAAAGCAGTATAATGAAAAACTTTAGCACCGATGAAAACTAATTGCACTCTCAATGTTTTTCTTCCCACTTCTTGAAAGTCTGTTGCCTGTATTATCTATCTCTCCCTCTGCTCTGAATTACTCCCTTCATTGCAACTTCCTTTCTATGCCTGGGTTAAATGAAGATCGCTCTCTCCCTGAGCTCTTAAGAAATATGCTTCACTTTATTTTTCTGATTAATTTCATCCATAAGCTTCCCAGTATGTAAATATCTCCCAAGTTAGTCTGAGTTAACTTTTTAAGGTCATTAGAGATTAAATTAATCACAATAACCATACCCCAAATTCTGAGAAAACCATTGAATGGCATAGTTGCCAACTTATTTAGGCTCTTACCACCTCTTGCCTGGACTTTTGCAATGGTCAGCCTCCTGATTGGTCTCCCAGCTTCATCTATCCCCATGCTAATATATACTCAGCACATCTGCCAAAGCGATTTTCCTAAAATGCAGTTTTAACCCATGACATTTGCCTACTCAACACTCTAGTGCCTTACTGTTGCCCTAGGATGAAATAGAAATTCCTTTTTGGCTTTTAAAACCTTCTGCAAATTACATTCCCAGCCTCATTATATATCAATCCCATGTATTCTAGTCAATTTGCCCTTATTACTGTTCCTCATACAAGTCTCTATATCCCATTTTTCTCTCCACTGTCCATTCACTTATCTTCAAATGTTTTATCTCCTTGCATCCACTTCATGGAACCCTTTACACCTGTTAAATCTCAACTCAAGCACAATCTTCTACTACTACCTTTTATTCCCTCCTTAGCGCTCACCCTCCCTAAACAACCTTGCCTTTATTTTTGCATATATTCTATAAATACATATTGTCTCCCTCCCATAAAATGTAAGCTCACTGAAGTAGGAACTGTTTCATTTTTATCTTTATTTATCCAGCGCCTGGAACTAGTAGTTGCTTAATTAGTGCTTATTGGTTGCTTGACTTGGGGAGTACAAGGGGAGACTGGTCTGGAGAATGTAGCTGGATTTGGACAAATCATCACTTATTGCTGGAAAAAAAACAGTGCAAAGAATGTGACTATTGGTTGGTCTGGAGAATCATATCTAAATACGAATGATTGAACATTTTTGTGGAATCAAATAATTTTAAGAGTTGGGAGGGACCTCAGAGGTCATCAGCTGCAATCTATACCTGAAGCATGAATTCTTTCTGCAGTATCCCTGAAAAGTTGTCTTTCAGAGACTTCATTTGAAGACCTCAAGTAATAAGAATCTCATACCCAACTCCTTTTTGAAGCTGCTTTAATTTTTGGGAATTTTTATTTTTTGCATCAAATTAAAATTACATTAAATAAATTTTACATTAAATTTTTTACATTAAAATCCTTCAAATTTTTACTTGAACATAGAGATTAAGGTGCTTCTCTCCTCTCTCACATGTTGTCTCAAGGTTAAATATTCCCCTTTACATCAGTGGTAAGTATGGCTTCAGGTCTTCTCACTAATATGGTACCTAGGACTGGGCACAGGTATTCAGATATGGTCTGATCAAGTCTGAGTACAGGACTATCACCTGCCTTATTATAGGTACTCTGTTAATGGAACCCAAGATGAAATTCAGGATTTTTTGCTGTATTATCACCTTGTTGATTCATGTTGAGCTTTGTTTATTGTAGTTCAACAAAGGACACTAGGCAATCAACACTCTACATAGTAATATGACAGTTCCCTAGCTAAATCCTAAAATTATTGCACCTTTTAAATAAGCACTGGGAAGCCATTAACTCAGTTTTCTTATTATTCACTTATCTGTTATTTTTTCATTTCTGTATTATATATCCCCATGCCTCTTTGAAATTAATTTATTTTCTGATACAATTATATATGAGACATCCCCCACTTTGATTACTCTTAATAGTGATTTGGATAATTGTAGGTAATGTGGTATATGAAAAGGGCACTATGTTTCTGTCTTAACTCTAATACTGGCTTCCTGTGAGTCTGTGGCTACCATTATTACCCTCCCCTCCCCCAAAGGAAAGGTCTGAAGCAAGCTGTAGTCTTGAAGCTTCTTTTCCATCACACTTATAGGTTTGTATGTCCCATCCCACCCTTAAAATAACCTGACCTTTTTGCTCGGAGATCCAGCACAGATATATTTTCTTGCTTCACAAATTTTGAAGCTCATGTTTTGATGACAGTTTTATGTAGGAACATGGAGTTACAGTGGTTTAAACATCAAGATTCCCTTGCCTTAAAACATTATGGCAGTGTTAAAGATTATCCTCTAATGTGTGATTGAGGTTTGTATATTTTGTGATAGAGAACAGCAATTAGAAATAGTGGTTAGAAATTATAATTGTATTCTTAATAGTTATTGAGTTCAAATCAGTTTTAATATCTGACCACAGATTGGGATAATCAAAGAATTCAATCATGAATAACAAGCTCATTAAAGTACAAAAGTATGACTTGGTTAGAGGGAGAGTGCACCCCAAATTTGGGCAGATGAAGAGGATATTTGTGGTCCTTTTCCATGTTCTTTATTATCAGTTCAGTATCTAGTTATATCATGAATTTCGAAAATGAGTCATCAGCAAAAAAAAAAAAGTTTGTTTATTTGTAGTAACATCAGTTCCTATAAACAAATTGTGCTCACATGTTTGGAAACAGATTCAGCTTTCAGTTCCTCTTTGACTACAGATTCTGTATAGTCATGGAAAATGAAAATTCATCCCCTCTTCACAACCCTGTCCCCTTCTTAATCTGTTAAAAATTGGCTTCAGTGATGCATATTCTGCTGCAGACCCATCATGGTCCTACAAGATTAACAGATACTTATTTAGAAAACTCTCACAGCATCCAGGAACCTGACACTTTGATGAAATGGAGAATACATGCAGCTGAACACCTTCTTTATACAAGTGCAATGTAGCAACTGTTGCTCCGTTCTTTTTGGAGTAAAGGCAGGAGATGCTTAATGTGTTTTTATTTAGGATTATTTCACAACTCTCTCACCCACCAGCCAAAATATAGACACACATGTACACACCCACCTGCATATCTGAATTTTATGGCATTTGAAAGAAAATAACTTTTAATCACTGTTAATAGTAACTGTAATATATGATGTGAATAATCATTCCTCCTTAAGAACTCTTTTGGAGAGGGATGAAGATTGTGAATTGTTAAGAAAAACAGGTTTAATAATGTATGCTATTTTGTTTATCAAGCAATTATAAGTAGTAATTCAGATGGGTAATTTCATCCCATGAGGAAGGAGTGGCAGGGGGGAATCCCCTCCTCAGAGACTTCCTCCTTTGATTCAGATCAACAATTTGTTAATCAACTTATTATCTTAGAGAGAGGAAGGTGTTAAACTTCTACAAACCAGTTGTTGTCAAAAACCTGTGTTACTTTGCTTTCAAACCTTTTCACATTTGCCTCTCAACTGCTCCTCCTCAACCCCAATAATATCATTAACTCTACCCACTGTTTACATCAGTGCTGGGGAGAAGAGTTTCTAAGAGTTTCTATACCTCTTAATGCATTTGAAAGCCAATTAGAAATTTATTCTTAGAGTATGCATTTTTTTGGAGGAGGGAAGGCAAGGCAATTGAGGTTAAGTGACTTGCCTAAGGTCACACAGCTAGTTAGTGTCAAATGTCTGAGGTCACATTTGAACTCAAGTCCTCCTGACTCCAGGGCTAGTTCTCTATTCACTGCACCACCTAGCTGCCCCTAGAGTATACGTTTTGTATTAGCTATGTCTTCTCTCCTTTCCATTATTCTAAGTAATAGAAACACTTTCTAAAGCAAAAGTATTATCTATTATTTTGCTAGGCCTAGGAATTTTCTTAAAAATTAATCTTAGTTTAAATCTGACATTTTTGTGTTTGCATTTAAATTCGAACTTTAGTGAAAGATGCTACTCCTTACTTAAATGAATAGATTGCTGAAAGAGGCAGGAAAAAAAATTACATCAGGAAAACTGGTAAAATCAACTTGTGAAGAAACATAGTATCTCAGTTAAATTATTAGGGATTGGTACTAACTGTTCTGACCACTAGAGAGGGAACTGCCCGTCAGATGAATGTAACCAGAAGACTTGTTTAAAGAGAGAGAAATGACTGAAGGCACAATGGCTATAGGGCATTGTGGTCCTTCAGCTCATTTACTTATAATTGTTTTTAGAGTTTTAAAGTTTATAACTGACAAAATTGTAAGTTAGATAAATGTTTGGAGACTATGCGAAGATTATGTAAGGACTATTAGGTATCTTGACGTATTTCATAAAGTAAAGATGAATCATTGACTATCACAAGGCATGTGTAAGAGGCGTCAGAAACTATAAAAACTAAAGGAAGAGATAGAAGAGAGTAAGCCAAATGCAAAAGCCTCAAGACTCAGATAAAAGGCTTCCAAATGAGATGGGGGACTCTTCAGCAACTTCCCTGTAATCCTATTGATTGGAAGAGTGTTATAACTTTGTGGATTGGCTGGAGAAAGACTGGGGCATTTTCTAGAAGTGCATTAAAACAGCTGAAGCCTGTTGCTGTGCGAAGAGTTAGGAGACTATTGTTCTTGGCTACTATCTACAACATAATGGAGGAGAAACTTCTCAGTGCTGTCTGTATTACCCTCTACTGCCCTCTCTGGTTGGAGAGGGACAAACATGGGGGACAAACAGGCTTCTTACCTGCTTCTCTATGAGGAGATGTTTGGAGCTAGCTGAGAATAGAAACCTCTTGGCATTTGCAGCTATAAGGAGCTTGTTAATTCTCTGACTCAAGGGAATTGCTTGTCGCTGAAAAAATATGACTTTTTTGGTCAGAACACTATTAAGATTATCTTTTAGTTGAAGAGGGCTTTTCACTACTTTATCTGCTTAGTAGCAAAAGAGACAAGGCTTTTCCCAGGAGGAGAGTGGGGAAGACCAGAAGGGAAACATCTAATAAAAATGTGGCTTCATATACTGGAATTTGTTCCTAAAAGGACCCCATCAGGGCCTACCATCCAGAGTTGTGAATAGCTGCAGAGACATGGATTTCCCCAAATGTGTGCCTTCTTGCTGAGTTTCTATGAGTGTGTACCCACTCTGTCCTTAGGGCACTACACAGTGGAGGGGGAGAGTGTGATCCAGCTTTAAGGGTAGATTGTGATATTGAATTATTCCTGCTTTTAAGTTCTATTGATTGTCGGTCAAAATTTATCACCCAATCAGGATTTTATCTCATAATTCCATGACATTTTCCTTTCTTCCTTAATGAGTTCAATGCCTGACTTGAAGTATTTCTCTCCATTCTATTTCTTACACTCATTCTAATGGGACTTCAGTATGCATAGTAATACTCTCTCAAATACCTTGACTTTCCAATTCCTCAATCCCTATAACCTGCTCTTTCACTTTATCTCAGCAACGTACAGAGAAGGTCATACCTTGATCTTGTCATCACCCGCAGATATTCCATTTACATGTTCATGAATTCTGAAATTCCTTTATTGAATCAGAATCTTTTATAATTCCATCTGCCTCATTACCCCTAACTCTGTTATTCATCTATATTGATCTCTAGCCCCTCAAATCCCCTAGTTCTTTCCCCAGGCCATCACCAATGCCCTGGCTACCTTCTCTTCCCTTCCTTTGGTAAGTCATTTCAACTCTAGACTATCTTATAAGTTTGAGTTCCTTGCTACATATTTTCATGCTGCTGAATAGAGTTGGAAAAAAACCATAGAATCATGCTGATTGGGAACAAAGCCATTAAAGAATCTCAATTGGGCTTCATTGCAGCAAAGTGATTCTTTTACATCTCCACAATTGATTCACTATCCCACAGTGGCAATAACAAATCTTTTCATTCTTTCTTAAGCCTCCCATGGTACACCCCCATCTCTGCCCTCTCAGCTGAAGACCTTACCTCATGCTTCTCTGAAAATATTGAGGAAATTCACCAAAAGCTTCCTCTTCTTTCCCTCTCCTTATCTCACATTACTTAGACTTCTTCCTTTACTGTCTTCTCCTTTATCCTTCTCTCATACAAAGAAGTGGTTTTTCTTCCTGGTAAGGCAAATTCCTGTAAATGAGCCCTTGACTTCATTCTACCACAGGTCCATAAGGTGTAATAACCTTACACCTGTGAGGATGTTGGACTGTCCTTCTGGTTTGTGTCCCTTCTTAAAGCCTCCCTCTACTCCAATACATCCTTCATTCATTTGCCAAAATAATCTTCATAAAAGTGCAAGTCTGACAATGTCCACCTTCCCTTCACCCCTGCCCCCTGCAATGAATTTAAGTGACTCCTTATTATCCCTAGGAACAATTATAAAAATCTTCTGTTTGGCTCTTAAAGCCCTTTACAACTTTACCACTTCCAGCCTTTCCAGTCTTACATTTTACTTCCCTCCACATACTCAACAATCCAGTGACACTGGCCTGCTTTCTGGTCTTCACACATTGCTCTCCATCTCCCAACTCATGCCTTTTCGCTGGCTATCTCCTAGACGCGGGATGTTCTCTCTGTTCATCTCTGATCCCTGGATTTCTTCTAAACTCAGTTCAAATCCCCCCTTCTTTTAAAAACCTTTCCTAGTTTTATCCACTGGAAGTGCTTTCCATCTGAGATTACTTTCCTTTTACATTGTATATATCATATATATATATCATATATATATATATATATATAACATATGTTAAATGCTGGGAATATTAAAAAAATATGTTAAACCTGGACCCTACCTTCAAGGTGTGCTCACCTTCATTGTAATGTAAACTTTTTGTAAGTATGGACCAGGTTTCATAATTACTAAAATATATATTCCCAGTATGTAGCATATAGTATGCACTTAATAAATACATGTTAACTGACCTTAAACAATAAAAACCCACATTTCAATAAAAAGTGGTATAAAATTCAAAGCAAAATGCAGTTGTATATAATTACATATTGCATATTTACCATCAAATAATTGTTTGGATGTGGATAATTTAATTTTTTAACTTTTTTATTTCTTTTGAAAAAATTATTTATTTTTAGTTTTCAACATTCACTTCCATAAGATTTTGAGTTCTCAATTTTCTCCTTCCTGTTACCTCCCTCCTCCCCATGATAGCATGCAATGTGATATAGGCTCTCTATATACATTCATATTAAACATATGTCATGTTATAAAGAAGAATTAGAAGCAATGGGAGGTACCATGAGAAAGAAGAAACAGACAAAAAAAGAGAGCAAATAGTAATGTGTATAATTTCTTATCTGGTGTATTGCATGTAAACCTAATTATTAGCTTAAAAGTTCTAGACTCAACCTAAGTTTTTTAAATTTCTAAAATGTTGCTTATTATTATATAATGGCAATTCTGAGCTCATAAGTGGCCCAGCCTGGCTATCACATCCCTGTACAATAATAAATGCCAGCTATTAGCTATAATGATGTCCTCTCTTCTCTTTACACAACTTTTATATTATGGTAAAATCAGGTTTCCTCTCTTTCCTCCAATGTTAAACTTTCTTTTTTAACTTTTTTATTTCTTTTGAAAAAATTATTTATTTTTAGTTTTCAACATTCACTTCCATAAGATTTTGAGTTCTCGATTTTCTCCTTCCTGTTACCTAATAATTAGGTTTACATGCAATACACCAGATAAGAAATTATACACATTACTATTTGCTCTCTTTTTTTGTCTGTTTCTTCTTTCTCATGGTACCTCCCATTGCTTCTAATTCTTCTTTATAACATGACATGTGTTTAATATGAATGTATATAGAGAGCCTATATCACATTGCATGCTATCATGGGGAGGAGGGAGGTAACAGGAAGGAATTTATGTTCTCCTGCAAGATATCACCTTTGTGATGTCACTGGTCCTCTTGGAGAACAAAGGATGAACAACAACTGAGGTATGTTGCTAAGATGATAGAATTGAGATACATTTGATTGAGTTCTCTCAACCTCTTGTGGGTAACAATACATAATAGTCCTCTTCAGTATCACAGTTTTCTGAGTTATGACCTACCTTTGTTAGTCTTTTGTCAATATGCTGGTGAGTTCTGTCCTTCCAAATATTTTTCAGTCTGTTCAGTCAAGCTGACTTTGTAAAGCCTGGACCATTTGGGGGAGTTGTTTAATACAGTGGCAAGTTGTTCAGTCTGCAATATGGGAAGGTGTAGCCTTCCAGTGGTTTGATGATCTATGCATCCCACGTATACAGAAGTTCCTTATTAGAACTCTATCACTTATATGATTACCTTGACACCAGATATGGGCTTTGTACATTCTGAGACTCTGAATTTTCCGAGAGGGCACCCACTGGCCTTCCCAGGGAGGAGAGGGGTGAAGACCAGAAGGGAAACATCTAATAAAAATGTGGCTTCATATGCTGGAATTTGTTCCTGAAAGGACCCCATCAGGGCCTACTGTCCAGACTTGTGAATAGCTGCAGAAACATGGATGTCCCCTAACTTGTGCCTTCTTGCTAATGACTCAAATGAACACAATCCAAATTTCTTTTAACTTTTGTCTTAACAGGTTAATTTATATGGAAAAATTAGTACTTATATTTATTTACCTAATTTGAATCCTGTGGCTCTAATATGATTTCTATGACCTTGGAACTGTCCTTCTATGGGGGCTCAGTTTCTTCATCTTCATCAGAATGGAGGGGTCACACTGAATGATTTCTAAGATACTTGTTAAATATACATTCCACGCTTACCTAGCTCTTCCTTTCTTTTAAAGATAAAGAAATGGAGGCTTAGATAAATGAAGTGATTCACTGAAGGTCACATGACTATTTAAAGTTATTATTTAATGGTAGAGCCAGGCTTAGAACCCAATCCCCTGACTCCCAATCCAGTACTCAATAGATTGTACTATAAATGTCTTGAAGGCATTGGTAATGTTTACAATTTCCTACTGAGACAACACTGAAGGTATTTTAAAGAGTGCTCTTCCTTGACTTAGAGATTAGTTAAAAACATAATAGAAGGTGAAATCTCATTTCCTGAGACTTGTTGCTTGAAACATAGTTTCAAATTTTTAAAGTAGAAAAGGGAACTAAACACTTTTATGTATTTCTTGCTAACTAGAGTAACTGATTGTCCTATAATACTAATCCCAGGTATTTATTGTGTAGCCGTGTTACTGATATGGGAAGATTAGCATCTTGTCAACTGACAGCAAGCCTAGGTGGTATTCTGTTTGTGCTGCCTGGAACATTGTTCTTCATGAAATATGGTCTTTTCACTGGTGGAGTATTTTCAGTTCCCAAACTATCTGATAACCTCTCATCTTTTGGCAAACTGTAAATAAAGAACAATGGAAACCAGCACTTTACCCCATGGGAGGGCTAGTCAAATAGCTTCTGTTTGTAAAAGATGATGACCTATAGCATGCCTGCTTTCTTTGTACAGAAAGACTACGGTAACTGATCTGTTAAATGCTGATGCTGTAGTTTTATCTGAACCACCACTCGCCCAGTTGTCCCTTGCATTTGTCATTCTTTGCTCTATCCCCAAGGGCTCAAGAAGAAATGTGAGGCTGGAGTATTGCTTCTTTGCTTCTTCCTTAACTCCCCTCCCCACCCCAGCCAGAATGAAAGAAGGAAGTCACAATGCACTGGTAGGGGAAATATGTTCTCCTTATGTCAGGTTAAAATGTTTTGAAAAGTCTATGACTTTGGCTTCCATCTTTCATATCTATTTATTTTTCCTTTTGAGCAGTTTGGATAACATTAGGTAAAACACAGATGAAAGAATGGTCTGCCAAAATACTCAGTGAGAAACTACCGAATGTGGGGAAAAATAGAGGGTGGAAGTAGTTTTAAAAATGCTTAGACCATAAAGAAGTTAAACTAAATGATTTTATACCTTTCCTATTAAGACAGGAAATAGAATTGTGGTTCACAATCCATCTCTTTTAGCATCCTTACATTTTTGTTCTTTTCCATAATCTACACTTTCATATATTTATTTCTGTCTGCATTCTATGCTACCAATAAACCTTTTTTTTAAACAGTGGCATTGAGACAAAAGACTTATTCTGCTCTTCTGAGAAGACTGAAGCCACCTGGCAACTTCCATATTCTATTCCTTACAATTTCTCATTATAAGTTCCCATTCTCTCCTTTCCTTCTGGTTTGAGATAGAAGTATATTCCTGTTCATAATAGGGACTAATCTGTGCCTTTGATCCATTCTAGTCCTCTTTCCTCTATGGCCTTAGTCCAGCAGTCATTTTTCATGACGGTCTCCTCCATGCATCTTTATCCTTTCCTTTCCCACTGACTCCTGTTCATTTTTATAAAATGTGCTTCTCAAGCCTAAAAAAAGGCTGACCCTTGACCCTGAAGCTCATTTCTCCTCCCCTTCATAGATGAATTTTATTTAAAAAGTAATCACTCTCCAATATTTCCAGTTCTCCACTTCTCCCCTTATCCCTTTGTAATCACAACTGAAACTGCTTACTACTGACTTTCTATTCACCAGATCAGTGGTCTTCTCACAATCATGAGTCTACATTCTTAGATCTGTAGAATGGTATATATGGAAAACTAAAAATTTGATTTTTAAAATTTAATTTGAGTGAAGTATCTTGCCCAAGGTCACAGCCAGAAAGCATCAAGAGCTGGGATTCAAATGTTGGTCTTTTGATTCTAGGTTCCATTCTTTTCCTACTTGTCCATGTTCTCTACAGCCTAATGCTATTAACCATTACCATTTTTGGGTGGAAACTCCCTCCTTCTGAAATTTCCAGGATAGAACATTTATCTGCTGTCTGTCTCATTCTTCCTTTTCTGTCTACCTCCTTGGGTTCTCGTTCTGTTCTTAACCCCTTACAGTAGGTTTTGATAATCCCAAAATATTCTCTGGTTTTGGGTGCTAACCTCTCTTGCAGCAGTCTTTCTCTGATCTAGACCCTGCAATTTTCTCCTTCCTGGCATACCCACCCTGTCCTTTTCTGTAAACTCCTGGTATTTTCTGACTGGAAAATGCCTATGCCAGAAATTTTCCTGTTCCATGATTACAGGAATTTGTAAAGTAGGGGGAGAGGAAAGGAGTGTATCATTAACCAATACTTGGAATCTTCCTGTGACATTAGAAATGGAAAACCAGAGACACTTAAGTGAGCCTCTACCTATCCCACCCCACCTGGCCAACCCCATTGACCTTCCCTACCTTAACTCTGCTTCAGTGTGGGAGTTGTCCAGGAATGGTATTGAATCACTGCCCTGGTCTAGAAATTTTAACTCATTGTGGAAGTGTGTGAGGGTACTACTTCATCTTGTACCAACTGAGGAAATGATGGAAAACTTGTGAAGCTAAGGGTACGAAGACCTAAGAACAGCCTCTCTTTAGAACCATTGTTGGGCCTCCTTTCTCCTATGTAGAAGCACATTTTCTCATCTCTTCTTTGGCCAAGCAATGTGATCACATGCACTTTTAAAAGAAATTTTTAGTTGTCTTTTGATTCTTCTAGCACAAATAATTTCCCAATGTAACTTACAGGCTGAAACCCTCCATTTTACAAAGAAATAATACTAAGCAAAGCCAACCCCTATTATTGTAGGAGTAATCTTTAGTGCAGGTAACTATAATACAAAGGGGTATGTGATATCTATACATGCCCCTACTATGGTATCAATTCCATAAGATCAGGAACCATGCCTTATGTAAATTTTGCCTCCTACAGTGTTTAGCACATGCTTTGTCCACAATACATATGTAATAAATATTTGTTGAAATATCGAATTTGTTGTGACCAGTTGAAATGTGTTTTGGGGCTTTATATTGAAATTTCACATACAGGTGGCACCAGATTCAGGCAGAGTCCCTAGGTGTCAGTTTTTTTTTTAGCTCTTTTCACATTTTTGAGAGTAGCAAATATAAGAATGAATGGCTAGAACAAATATCTCCAGAAGTATTAACAAAAATTTTCCCTTGGTTGAAGCAAGATGAAGGTATATAGGCTTAGCTGGAAATTCTATTGAAAATGCTGAAGAGTAACATATCAGAGTTCCCTTTCTTATGAATCTGCCTCCGAAGAGGGTTAGATGTCACTGTTTGGCAACTGATTATTTCCTGCTGGATGTTTTCTGAGGGCTGCCCCCAAGTAGAAGATCACTATTCAGAGAAATGCTAATTAAGTGGGATTTAAAGGAGCATGTCGGCCAACCATGAGCTCAATGAGATTCCCCCTCCTTTGCAGCTGCATTCAATTGCATTCTTAGCTGCCACTGAAGTAAGTCAAAGGCCACATCTGCAGAGAACTCAGCTGGCATTCTCATAGCTCCAAGTCAACTTGTAGCAACATTACAGACTTGGGGAATCTCTCAGCCCCTGCATTCGTACATTAGCCAACAGAATAAGAAGGCGTGGAATATCCTACTGAAAAATTGTATGTGTGTGGGCAAAAGGTTGTGAAAACGTCCCAATGAGGTCTAAATGTAAACCAGGCCTGTTTGAAACTTTTTTTGAGGGGAGGGAGGAGAATGGAAATGAAATAACTAAGTTTGGTATTAGTACTGCTGGCCTACATAATTTATAGTTATGCTTCACAAATCTTGTGGTTTTTTTTTAATTGGAAAACTTGACTCAGTGAATGGTAGACTGAAGATATAGTATATGTTTTTTAATATTTGATTCGCCATCATATGTTTGGGGTGGGGACCTAACTAGCTTGTAGCTTTTTCATTATTTTCTGAGCTATGTATAAGTGTTAGAAGTATATTCTGGGGGACATCAGCTCTGATGATACAAGATATCTTGGTAATTAGTCCCATTTTGTATACAGAAGTTATGATAGTTGATCTTTACTATGTGATCCACTAAAGCAGTAATAAGGAATATTATGCTATTTTGGAATAAAAAAAAATAACAAAGGGGCTCAATAAACCTAAGTTTGCAAGAAGAGGATCTTTCTTTTATTGCTTCCCACTGAGAATGTTCAAGGAGAGATGAAGGAGTATTTCAGTCCTTATTAGCTGTGTGATTGTGGGCAAATCTCCATACCTCAGTTTCCTCATTTCCAAAAGGAAGGTAACCTTATACCTCAGCCAGTCCACAAGCATTTATGATATGCATACTATGTATGAGGCACTATCTTAGTTGCTTACTTTTGCAAAACCACAAATGAAACAATCCTTGACCTCAGAGAGCTTTCATTCTATCAGAGAGACAGCGTATAGACGTATAAGAAAAAATGCAAGGTATTTTTGTTGGAGGGAGGCACTAGGCTTTATGTAGGAGGTTAGACTCTAAGAGGTAAAGATGGGGATGGAGTACATCCCAGGCGTAGTAGCAAACTTGTGCAGAAGCACCAGAGATTCAATGTCAGGTGTGAAGAAGAGCAAGGTCAGTTTGATTAGACTTAGACTGGGAAAGGAGAACAGTGAAGCTGGGGCAAGGGTGATGGTATAAGAAAATACTATTGGGTAGAGGGATTAGAGGTCTGGAAAAGGACAAACCAGTAGGTTTAAAGAAGCAATTATCATAAGAACATGGATTTCAACCTGGAAGGGACTTTAGAGGCCATCGAGTCCAACCCATTATTTTATATATGAGAAAACCAAGTCCCAGGGAAGATAAGTGACTTTTCCAAGCTCATTCAAAATAGCAAGTTGCAAAGGGATGTCAGAACTTTTGGTCATAGAAATGACCACTTTTGAGTGGTCAGACATGTGAGTATGCCTGCAGTGTAGTGAAAGGGAGATGAAGGAACTGGTAGACCTGGATGTGAGTACACATCAACATGTATGCTGAAGGCATTTGCAATAAAAGTAGTGACTGGTAACTGGTTTGGAGAGGAAGACTGAACTCTTTAAGAAAAAAGAGAGAATGACCTGGGGGCTAGTCCCTATCTGCCCCCAGGATCTGAATTGGGTGTTATATTTGGAGAGAGTGAACCTTAAAGGAGAGGGGAAGGAGGTTTCCTAGTAATGGTGCCATACGGAGGGCCTGGAAGTAGCAATAAGGAACCAGGAGTATGCCAACTCTCCCTTCAGCAGCAATCTGTCAGAAGGCTTGAGAGAAAATAGAAACAATGAGGATTTTGTGAGGAAAGCAGTTCATAAGCCTTAAGATGTTATAGAAATGTGAGTTGTCATACTCATCTTCTTTTGGCTACCGTTTATAATTCATTTGGAGGTATATGACTTGGCTTTATTTCTGGGCTTGAGTCTTTTAACTGGAATGTAAATTCCTTGAAGTTTGGGATCACAGCTTATTCCTTTTTTTGTACCGCCTATCCTCACCACAGTTCTAGCACAGTAGGTGAAGTTAAAGAGTAGATCATGAGAATTAAGAGCATCAAGGAACCGGTAGACCGGGATGTTTGAGTACATGGCATGTACTCAATAAACTCTTTTCTGAATGTAATTGTATCAAATGAGCCCATTTCTAATTTCTGGATATCATTATAGTCTCCCTATTGTTCTCAATTCTGAGTAGTTCACCTCAATAAGATACAAAAGGTGACAAAAGATAGTTCCTGCCCTCAAGGAGTTCACAGTCTAATGGGGCAGCCAAAAAGCAAAAAAAAAAATATGTACAAAGAGGCTATGCACAGGATAAATAGGAAATATTTAATAGATGGAAAACACTAGAATTAAGAGAGGTTGAGAAAGGCTTCCTGTGGAAGATGGGATTTTAGTTGGGCCTTACAGGAAGCCAGGGAAAACAGTAGGTGGAGATGAAAAGAGAGAGCATTCCGGGCATTGGGGACAGTGAGAGAAAATCCCGGAGCTAAGAGATAAATCGTCTCATTTGTAGAGCAGCAGGGAGATTACTTGTCACTGGATCAAAGAGTATATGGTGGATAGTGAGATTAGGAAGACTGAAAAGTTAGGAGGAGGTTGAATTCATTGCCAAACAGAGCATTTTGAATTCGATTGTGGAGAAAATAGGCAATCACTGGAATTAATTGAGTGGGGAGCCTTTACATTGGTTGGATCTGTGCTTTAAGAAAATCACTTTGGAGAAAAAAAAGAAAATCACTTTGGTGGCTGAATGGGGGATGGATTGGAGTGGGGAGAGACTTGAGAAAGGTGGATTCACCAGCAGTCTACTGCAATGATCCACACATGAGGTGAAACAGTGGCAGTGTTGAAGGAGAGAAGGGGGCATATTGGACAGATGAAAAGGTGAAATTGACAATCCTTGGCAACAGAGTAATATGAAGGGGTAAGAGATAGTAAGGAGTCAAGGATGACAGGTTGGGAGCCTGAGGGACTAGGTTTTCAGTTAACTGTGGCTATTGTACCTGTAGGAACAGCTGTTGGTCTTATTTTCCATAGGGATTGATGCAGGCGCTAGGCTGGGAGCATTGCCATTCCCAAAGCTTTTGGTTCCAGGAACCTGGCCTGTCTTTTTTGGGATCTAAGAGAAGACAGTGATCAAAGTGATGGTGGTGATTTGGCCCCCCTGGGACTTACCGCCTCCTGTTTTGGGAATTGCTCCCCTTAAAGATGGTTGTGGCATTTGGGGTGAATGCTGCCACTCCCAGGACTTTTGTACTTATCTGCCTGTTGGTGGTAACTGGTCACCAGCTGTTGCTGGTGTTGGTGAGAAAGTTTGGCTTCATATAATAACTATATCCTCTTCTAGGTTCCTGAAAACTATCCTTGATTTCTCTTTCTGAGTTCTTTAATTTCCTTAACAGAACAGTGACAAAGTAATCCCACTTCTGATAATTTTAGATTATGAATGTATAAAGGAATTTTCTGGCATATTGTAGAACTCAGAGTTTGTTCTCTTTTGCGTTGATTATTAATTTGTACAGAAACATTAACTTTTCATGATGATACATTATTTTTGCAATTATTCAGGTGGAGAGTTGTATCATGATTCTTAGCTTCTGAATGACTAGGTCAAGGAAACATTTAAAAGTCTGTTGAGATGAGCTTGCCCAATGGGTTGGAAGCCAATTACCCAAGTTTCTTGTTTCATTGTTGAGCATAACTACCAACCAGATAGGCTGGTGAACTGCAGCACATTCTGTTACCTAGATTTGCTCAATTACACAGAAGTTTATGCTTACATTATGCTATTAACAGTGGTATGGTCAACTATATACCAAGGTCCAATAGCCTAGGACCTTAGAAAATGTTGCTAAAAGATTCAGTCTATTAAGCAACATTCTGATTTGTCAATTAACTTGTAGCTGGCTAGTAAACAGTATGGTTTATATTTTTTTAACATTGCCTCATCTTTTGAAAGTGGTGGTTGAATCACGCAGTTAAAGTAGATATGTGGTGGACAATTTAGGTAAATCCCTCTTAAAGTGATGAGGCCATTAGCCTGTTTGAAAACTCATGATTTTAGGCTATGAAGGGACTAGTATCGATCATCTGAAAAAGCACATTCATAAACAAGAGGGATCATTTTTACTTTAAAAAGTGGTCCAACTTTGTAACAATTCTTGTAAATGGAAGGAACCATTTTTAATCTACATCTTACTGCTTTCTATGATGATATTGTTGTCTAACTGTCACAGGATATTGTTAGACAGGGCAAAACTCAGGAGGATGAGACTGCCCCATTTATGCATTTCCTTTGGATCAAGATCAGAGCTAGAGTGACTCTTCTTGTGAGTTTGAATAAGTAAAGAACTTCTCTGGTCGTTCCTCTCTGCTCAACTCTTGGTCAGTACCCTCAAATCAATCTTATAGGCTTTAAATTTAAACAATCTCATTATTTAGGGAGCCAGGTGTGGGGATACCTTGTATGCAGACAAGGATTATCAGAATGTGAAGCTACTTGGGTACTTCCATGATCCCAAGAGTAACTACATGATAAGGTTCATTATTAGGAAAAGGGAAGCAGGTGATAGAGGCACTTGTTAGCAGAGTCAAAAGGTAATTCAAGGAAAATTCTACAATATAGTTCTTGACTCATAATCCTATTCTATTACCATAAACTACAGACTGAGCTCCTGAGGTCTTGGCTCAAAATTCTTGGAAATCTTGGGTAAACAAAAGAACTATTCAATCTATTTATATGCCATATTCGTCTTGAGACTTTAAGTCTTAAACTGCAGTTGTTAGATCTGTGGCATTTCTTTTTGACTACAGACTTAGCCATTGGAAGTTTTCATGTGATTCTGTAGTAAGGAAGTCTATGTTCCATTTCATTGCTAAACTGTCACCAGCAGGGAAAGGAAAGAGGAAAGTAATAAAGATTTATTATGCGCCCAGCACTGTTCTGATCCTCATAACAACCCCACCAGGTAGGTACTATTATTATCCCCATTTTACAGTTGAGGAAACCAAGGCAGATGGAAGTTAAGTGATTCATCCAGGGTCACAGTAAGTAGGTGTCCTGAGATTGGATTTGAACTCAGGTCTTCCTGAGCCCAGGCCCAATGCTCTATTGACTCTGCCACCAGCTGCCATCAGCCTCTGGAGTGGGGGAAAGGGGAATATGATATTTCACCAATTGCCAAGACTAGAATCCAGAAAAAACTTGTTTCATAGTCTGCTCCCAAACTTTTGGTATTGTGGAGCGTAGATAATCAGATCCAAAAAGGCAAATCAAATCAACCTATCATATACCCTTCTGGATTACTGTGCTGCAGTCCGTTTAAAAGGAACACTAGATAATGTATTGATTTGCACGCCTTCCTTATGCCACAGTTTTGAAGTAGTATGTATGTGACATTTTTTTCTCCCCGGAATTGTTTCTATTCCCTATTTATAAGAATCGAGGGGAGCAAGACATAAGAAGAGCTCCCATTTTTTCAGCTGTTCCAACCAAGTCTTCAGAGGCTCCCCCAGGGGGGGATTTTGTGCTCCAGGCTGTAGCTATAGACCTCTTACTTTTGCTCCTTCAGTTGTTGCATGTAGGCAGATTCCTCATTTATTTTTCTTTTCCCTTGTTTAGCAGTGAAATATCTTCTAAAAGTACCCCAATATGCCAAAGCTACATAATTTCACCAGCATGGGTATAACTTCTCACAAATATAGATCTCAGCTCCTCCAAACTTTAATGTGACAGATATACACATGGCTGAAGAAATTCATCACCACCTGATGTTGGCACTCTCTGGAACTACATAGACTGGTTTTCAGGCAACTTGGAGAGGGGATGGAACATGATTATTGTTTTCAAATATTAAAAAAAAATCAAAGCCTTTCCAGCTTGTTAGAACCTAGTGTAGTTATGTACCACTAGCACACTCTTCAAAAGGCCAAGGGCACTTCCACCTTATAGTGAAGCACCAGAGATGGCTTTAATGGAGGAGATGGAGCATCCTAGAACTTCAAAGTTGTGAAGGATCTTAGAATTCCTCTTATGCAACCAACCCATACATGAGCAAGAATGCTTCAGACAGCTGGTTACCTAGCCAGAACTTGAAGACCTGAAATAAGGAACTCATATTCTGGGATGACCCCTTCTACTTTAGGTTAACTTTTATTTCCCCCCTTTTATGAAGCCTAAATCTGTCCCCTCTTTAGCTTCCACCCATTTCTGGCAAGCAAAGCAAATCCATCTACCAATTATAGCCCTTCAAGTATTTTGACAGCTTTGATGCTTATTCTTCCCCATCTCCTGTTCTAGGAATCTCTGCTCTCAGATAACCATGTCCGATTCTTTCAACAATTACCATAGAGCATGCTTTCTAGTTGCTTCTTCAACCTGACTGCCTCTTCTAGACACACTTCTACCTGTTATAGTCTTTAAAAATGTTGTACCCTAAAATTGAACACAATACTCTAGCTATGGTCTGAATATATCAAAACACAGTGAATGAGTCAAATATCCTTACTTATGGACCTATTTCTCCTATTAATAAAGTTTAAGATAAAATTAGTCCCCCCCATTGGATGAAAAATGAACTGTTATCTGCAGAACAAAACTTCTTTTCTGCTCCCTTCTTCCTGCTGTTTTCACCTTTGCTTCTTTCAGTCTCTTACTTCTCTTGCTTCTACCTCCCCCACCCCAAGGCATTAATACCTTCCCCATTCACATCATTATCCTCCATCTCCATTGCATATATCTTGTGCAATCTTACTTATTTGTGGTCTCTCCTATTAGAATGTGTGCTCTGTGAGAGCAGAGACTATTTTTGGTCTTTCTTCCTATTCCCAGGGTTTAGCACAGTGCCTGGTAGATAATCAGTATTTAATAGATGCTAGTTAACTGACTGATTGATTGAATATGTGTTGTCTTTTCCTATTGGAATATAAGCTCTTGAGGGCAGGCGATTTTTTTTTGTTTCTATTTTTAAAATATTTGTTTCTCCAGTGTTTAGCATAGTGTCTAGAATACTGTAGGCACTTAATACTAGAGGCAAGAAGTCTAAAGCAGGTTTCATTTTTTTTATTCCTGTCATATGTTCTCCCTGACTATTTATTGCCCCTATGGGTCTACATGAGCTTGGATATATTTTGTCCCTTATTACAAATAAACTGTAAAGAACTGCCATGGTGAGCAGAAAGCTACCAGGACACAGGTGCAAAAGTATTGAAGTTCTAAAATATTTTCTGGCTGATTCCAAGTGGTCTACGGGTCCTGAGTCCATGCATTGGGAGGCACACTCCCAGGAGAGCATAGTTTCTACCAGCTTGGCTTGTAGGAAATGCAGTTTAGAGACAGAGATTTTTTCTCAATCTCCTTATAGGCACAGTACATATAGGCTTTGTTTTAGCCTTACTACAACCATAACCAATGACTTTCCCATGCCCTGAATATTACACACTGGGTGTTCCCAGGGGAACTTCTGTTGCTAATGGGGACAGATGTGTTCCTGGCATCATGAGTTGGAATTTCCCCCAAAGAAACAATGGTAGCAATGATGTTTCTGTTATAGTTGAAATAGAACCATAGTATTGCACTTCAGATATATTATAGGGTAAATATATTTTTATGTCTTGCCCTGAGAACCTAACCACCATTTAGCCATTATATCTATGGGAAAATGCATCCTAACTTGTGAACAAGGAACTTACAAATTAACTTTTGGGATGCAATCTATTTATGGGACTGCCTGCCTGCATGCTGATTGATTATAAGATGATATGAGATATACTTCTTTATTTTAATCACCCAGGAATCTCCTTGTAGTGGAGAGTCAAGACAACTGGGTTAGTTGAGAATTGGCCCACAGTGGCTAGGAATAAGGAAAGGAAAGGCCAACGTTCTCCTGATGCTCTCTTAAAGCACAAAGGTTCTGTGCTTTGAACCAAAACAGAAGTCTTCTCTGATTCATGTTTGTTTAATCAAGACACAACATACCTGCCTGCATTTAGCCAAAGAGAAAGAAGAAAGAGGAGAAGAGGAGGAAGAGGAGGGGAGAAGCTGCTTGGACACCCAATAACTCTCACAAAGTGATATTCTGATGAGTTAAGTGTAAATGAATCAGAAACAGATGGATTGTTTCCTTGAAATCCACATGGGTTTAAAAACTAAGGAAAAATATGCCTGGAAAAGTGTTCCTCCTTAAAATGGCGATTCAAACGTTGGACTTAGAGATTTTTCCTAATATCTAGCAAGTAGTTGTGTTCACTCATCTCTAATTTGGATGGGGTGTGTGCCTGAAATGAGCATTTAAACTATTTTGTAGAGTTACTGTAGGGAGGCATAACAGGCCTGTAAAATGACATAAGGCACAGGGGCCTTATGTGTAAACTTGTTTCACATGGGTTCTTTGGTATTGAATAACATGAATTTCATGTAATTTGATTCTTGCAAATTTCATAAGAATCTACCTCAGTCCTTGTGTGTGAAAGTGGAAGAGGTTTCAAAGGGACCCCTCCAGGTGCACAATCACTGCGAGAGTTCTTGTTGCTTTTCTCTGTCAATGACTTGTCAAGTCTCCTTGGTAGCGGCTGCTGCAAGGACGCTGTGTAAATTAACGTTTCTCTAACTTCTGCCCCAATTTTTTTATCTTTGTCTTGATGCCTTCTATTAGTTATAGAGCATCATCCAATCTCTCTACGTATATATATATATATATATATATATATATATATATACACACACACATACATACACATATTATATATATACACACATATACACGCATACATGCATACATATACATACATATATACATACATATATATATACATATATGTGTGTGTGTATGTGTATATATATATATATATATATATATATATAGAGAGAGAGAGAGAGAGAGAGAGAGAGAGAGAGAGAGAGAGAGGGAGAGAGAGAGAGAGAGAGAGAGTCTTCTCTCTGTCTTCCTTGGGAACAAGAAGAAATTTCATTCAATCGCTGCAGTACTACAGTTCTACACTAGGTGGGAAGATGACCCAGTGATGGCAAAAATGGTTACGTATAGGAAGAGATCCACAAGTGATAACTTAGGATGCTTTCCCCTGCAAGAGATTCAGTAGCCAAACGTAGACTGCATTCTTGAGTGGAAAGAGTCCTGAATTCTGTGTCAGTGTTTGAATGCTGGCTAAAACACTTCCCTGAGTCTGTGACCATGGGCAAGGCATGTAACTTTTGTGAGCCTCAGTTTTCTTATCTTCAAAATAGAGATATCATTTATACTACCCTACCTCCCTCAATGATATGTTGTGAGGAAGCATTTTATAAAGCGCTTTATCTTGTGAGTTGTTATTGTTATGGGTCATGTTTTCTGGAAGTAGAATGGTGAACTATGGCTTCCGGAGATCAGTTTAGACCCTAGATTTCTGCCATTTATGAAGATGGCTTCTAGGCTTCACTTTTTTACTTTTTGCCTTAACTCTTACTTCATGCTCTATTTTGACATCTCTTCCTAGATATCTTACCATGGAAAAGACTCAGTCCTTGGCCTTTATCATTAAATTTTTTTCTCTGTTAAAAGTATATTAATGGGATAGCTAGGAAGTGCAGGAGATAGAGCACTAACCTTGGGGTCAGGAAGGCCTGAGTTCAAATTGCCTTAGATACTTACTAACTGTGTGACCCTGGGCAAGTCACTTAACCCTGACTACCTCCAAAAAATTCCCAAACATATTAGCCCATTCTAGACTGATGAGATATTTTGGGTCCTGATTCTATCACCTGTTGTATTAGGAATCCCTTCCAAATAAAGTGTCCTCCACAATTTTAATAAGCCTTCAATGTATGTCTTCATCCAAGTCATTGATAAAAATATTGAACAGGGCAAGGGATAAAGTCCTGCAGAAGCCCACAATTAGAGTAGCTTATATTTGTATAGCACTTTATATACCTTCCATCATTTGCACCTCACAACAATGTGTGAAGTAGGTGCTGTAGTTATTAATATCCCCATTTAAAAGATGAGAAAACTGAAGCTCAGAGACATTAAATAGTTTGCCTGTGATCATATAACTATTACATGCTGGAGGTGAGGTCTAAACTAAGGTGGAAAAAAGGAAAAGGTTAGGATGGGGAGAAATATATGACTACATATAGTTTAGGAGAAAGAAGTAAGAAAGGCCAAGGATTTGTAGATTATGTTGAAACCTCATATATAACTCTATATCATAAACACTTTCTTAAAATAAAAGAATAATTGATAGGCACTGGACATTGCAAGCACCAAACAACACAACAAAATAAAATTGTATTTTAATGGATAGGAAAAGATATTACATATGGGGGAGTTATCCCTGAATCAGCTGTTCTTGTGTAGTTAGACCATCAATTCTTTAAAGCTACGAACAGAATTTGTAAAACAAACAAACAAAAAGAATAATAAGGAAGAAAATATAATGTACAATTACAATTATTTAGCCTGATTTATTTCACCAAACTATTGACAATCCGAAAAGTGGGAAATGAACAACAAAAAATAAATCAACATCAACTATAATAAATTCATCTAGAAGTTAAACTAATGTAAATTAACTTCCACAAGGAAATAAAAGAACCCCCAAAGCTAGTCAGCAAGCATCTGGTTTACTTGCCAGACCAAGAGAGATGGTTGCCAAAGAAAACAATTGGTTAGAATATTAACTCTAATTAATAATCTATTATAGGTAATTGAGAGACACAGTCTAGGAGCCTTGAATGATAATGAGAAATATGATCTCTCTGAATTGTTCTTATTATATATACACAGAATAATAAGTAAATAATAATAATAAACAGAATAACAAAATCATACAAAAATATGATAGACAGTTATGGGCAGTATCACTTCGTAAAGCAAAGTGAAACAAAGTAGTAGTGGGTAAAACCAGTTGAAGGAAATCTTGGCAAGATACCCAAACTAAGTAAAATCACCTCAAGGGCATTCAAAAATAAAACTGAAAGGGGGGTATTAAACAGAAGACAAATGGAAAGGATTTATAGCCCCCTTGCCCCCCAAACCCCCACATCTCCACAAACTTTTCTCAGTAAGGATAATGGAACCACAATGACTGGACCATAATTTCACAGTACCTTAGGAGCTTATAAAAGAGGTAGAAATGATAGTGAAGAGAACAAAGTCTAGAAAGCGATTTAAATATGTATAGAGGTGATCTGTGCTGGAGAGGATACAATTAGGAGAACATTGAGGAACTGCTATAAGGTTTCTGAATGAGAAAAAGACCCTAAAAGTTTGGAGGATAATCTCAGACCTCATTAATTAACTAAATTATTGCTATTATTAAATTAATAAACTACTAATTACCTAAAGAAAATGTATAAAATATATAGAAATGTATAAAAAGAGAATATGAATACCTACAATGAACTGGGTCCAGAGTAGAAAAAGGAGGAGAATGGTTTGAGTTACTTTCAGGAAATTACAAAGTTCTTTTGCTGACCCAAAACTTCCCATGAAATCAAAGGTCTGTCTTTTTTATATTGACTTTTAAATCAGTACATGGCTGTTAGACATGGAACAATAGGACCTACACAGGATTAAAGATGAATGTCACACAAAGGGCAGTGGAGAAGTGCAGAGTGGGTGCAAGCAGTCTGTAGCCAACAAAGAACACCAAAGAATAACAGAAGTCAAGAGATTCATCAAGGAATTATATGCCAGGAAGAAAAGATGGGCTGCTCATGTGGCAAGAGCAAGATGTGACAGGTGGATAGCCTGAATGCTCCACTGGTACCATCACAGTGTTGGGGAAAAAAAAGCAAGGAATGCCTCTAGCACATGTGGGCTTTTCATGGTGAATGGTTTGGAGAATATAGCCAAGGGCTACACAGAATGGGCAGTCATGGATGGATTGCAATCTGTATCATTGGAGGGATTTCTGGAAACTATGAGATCACAGATCCATTTCAAGATCTGAGGGTACAAAGATCAATGATAAAATAAACTGAAAATAACAATCGAAAAGTATGGTATCAAAATGGATCATGCCTTTGAGACTGAAGACTGGACAACTAGGCCTCAATTATATTGCTTGCTGAGCTTTTAAATTGCAAAGTGTCTTGTATCTGGATGGAATAAAATATGTTTCGCCATTTAGTACAGGGTATAGGCTCAAGGGGGTTAAATCCTTTCCTTAAAATTATCTTCTATGTAGGAGAACAGCAACAGGGATTTTTGGTTTATAACTTACTATTCCATTTACAAGCCTATGTCTTAAATTCTGGCATGGCCAATATGTACAAGAATCAATTGGTAATGCAGTATGTTTTGAAACAAATTCTGAAAGATGGTATTTCTGATTATCATTCAAAGCTCATGGACTATCTTTCAATTACTGGTAATACTGTGTCCCAATTTCATTGATATGTACTTTGATTTTTGCTCTTTTCCTTTTTAAAAATTGTAGCGGTAATTGAGTTTAAATTTTTTGAGACATCTTAGAAATTTAACATTGACCACAATATGGGTATGTTAATAGTTATTGTATTGAAAGATATGCATCAGATAGTATGTGAATGTCAAAGAAAACTAATGCATGAGCCCTCTTTATCATTACCAAAAAATAATTTATCCACTTTTTAGTTATCTGTGGTGCTATAGTATATGAGCCAATTAATCCTTTTCTTTACTATGTTCTTTTTTATACAATATTTTATTTTTTCACAATTGCACGTAAAGACAATTTTCAGTATTCATTTTATAAATTTTGAGTTCCAAATCCTATCCCCCAAGACAGAAAGCAATTTGATATAGGTTATAAATATGCATTAATGTGAAACATATTTCTGTATTATGTTGTGAAAGAAAACACAGACCAAAGAAGAAAAACAAGTGAAAAAATAAAGTGAAAAATATTCTGTTTCAATTTGCATTCAGACTCCATCAGTTCTTTCTCTGGATATGGATAGCACTTTTCATCATGAATCCTTTGGAATTGTCTTGGATTATTTTATTGCTGAGAATAGCTAAGTTATTTGCAGTTGATTGTTGTACAATATTGCTGTAACTGTGTATAATGTTCTCCTGGTTCTACTCACTTCACTTTGCATCAGTTCATGTAAGTCTTTACAGGTATT